>NW_010544183.1:171842-177679 GCF_000687285.1 Phaethon lepturus | reverse complement strand
AAATAAAATAAAATAAAATTTAAAAAATAATTAAAAAATTGCCTCCCTTTTATTCTGAATATCATGGCTTCAAATACACTGCTGTCCTTCAGATACACTTGTATTCAACAATCATGTTCTTCATATTTGCAGTAGAAAAATGTAAAATTTTCCTGTTATGTTTTAAAATAAAACCCTTCATTTTAATAGGAAATCTGTTCTAAAACACATATAAATCACATCACATTTTGATGCATTTGACTAGTTTACATTATATTGAGAATGGCAGACATGAAACGCTATTATATCTTGTTCATCCTCAGATAGAGCTTAAGAAATAAAAGTTTAACTGAAAAATTGTTCTCAGTCTTCACGTAGGAAATTCTTCAGGAGGTTCTTCTTTCAGTATTGCACAGTCTTCAGTTCAGTGGTCTGTCTGTGTTTTGAGCAACGATGGAAGTAGAAATATTCATGCTACCTCAGACACCAAAGGTGGTTAGTGCTGGCAATTTATCTAGCTCACTGTTATTTTTCACAACATTCATTTCAGATTTATAAATGTTAAACCCTGTTTGCTTTAAAAATGTATTTTGTGATATTTTCAGTAACTGAGGTGGCTATGCCTGACATTAAAATTTGGGAAATATGACTGACATTTCTACGTTATCAGGAAATTATTTCTACAAGACCCCTGAAACAGAGGGTTAGTGGAAAAGGTGCAGAATGAATTTCAGCTGTGAATATGCTGATGAATGTTGTTTACAGGTTTACGAGCTTATCGCAAGTACACGCAGAGATAAGTTGGATTTAATATGAATTGTTGAAAGCATGCATGACCTAGTGCACATTACCGTAAGCAGGAAGAATTTTGCTTGTAGGAAAATATTGCAAGAGGCAAGGACTATACTCTTCCATTTTGGAAATAAGTATGTGAAAACTTGCCAATCAATATTACACCCAACTCAGACATTGATAAAACTCCTGCAAAGATTACAATTCTACTTCATAGCTGATATTCATTTTGTTTACTTTGCCCATTTAAGATTTGTAAACAAGTTTGTTTTCCTTTGCCCTCCAACTTTAGTTTCTGTGGTGAATGTTGCAGCAGGGAGGGAGGGATATTAAAAAAAAAAAGTAGTACATTACTAAGAGGTGTGATTCCTCTTGTTCTAAAAGAGTTTTAAGAGTGAGTCTGTAGAAAACAATGAGTTAAGAATCCCAAATGTGACTAATTTTTATTAAAACATCCGTTCGCAGTGCATGAGCACGTGCTGATATGTAGTTTACCAAAAATATAAATAAAGCTGTGTGCAAAATACAGTTCACATATGTTATTCTCAAGAAGAATAATAGATGCAAAAATGTGTATTTTATACCATATGTAGGATATTAATCATTAATGTGACCTGAATATATAATATGTTAGTTTGATATAATGACAGATGATATTAGTCTTTTTGCCTAAATCCTCATGTTAGGAAAATGCAAGAAAGGTTTTCAAGATCTTTGTTGCCTAACTTTTACACGGGGAAGCCCGAGGCTTTCATGACCACACGGTTTGTCACTGCAACAGGAAAGAAAATTCCCTGAGTTAACAATCATGGCAGGTTTTTATAACCCAGGTTTTCAGGAATCTGTAAGTAATGGTTTCATCATTGACTTAAAGAGGTATAAGGAAATATTCTGAAAAATTACTTTATGTACATTACAGGAACAGACTCTGCACTACTCAGTTGTCCGAGGAGAGGAAGGAAATGTAAACAGCTATATTGGAAAAAAGAACTGGGGATATGACATCTGAAGTAAAAATTATGGTCCAAAAAACCTGTTCATATGTTGAGATGAAATGTTTAGAGATGTCTAATCTTACTAAGAAGCTCTCTTTTAAGTTTCTTCTAAGTCCTTTTCAGTTAATAAGTTAAATATTATGTGGCAGGCTTGGAACTGACCTGGTCTCTGTTTCTGCAAAACTCAGTCAGAAACTACACAGATTCATACCTAAATACCCATCAGATATGTAAACTCTGAACATTTCTGGAACATGTCAGCTGAAAATGTTTTTTTAGAAAATGCTTATTAAAATACTTAAATAAATTTTAGGTATTTTGTTTTAAAATTATGTTGAAATATTTTTAAAGAAAAGCCACCATTAATAGTCCTTAAGTTCTGTAGAAGTAGCTTAATTGTTAGGCTGCTTTACTAGGAGGTTTAATTTTTCTTTCAGCTAAAACCCTTGTCTCCAGCTTCTGAAAATGTGCTCTGCCAGAGTAGTAAGTTTTTCAAGATGGATTCTCTCCAAAATAAGGTAGAAAAAAGGGCTCTCAGGAGTCACATGCCCTGAAGGAGACCAAGTGAAAGTGAAGTTTCTTTAGCTTAACATATATTTCATGTTCATGAGACATTCTGGATTTCAGTTCTCAGTCTGAAGATTACTCCTGGTTTCGTCAATTTAAAATGTATGGAAGTCTAGAAAGCAAGCCTTAGAGGCAGGTCTCTCCTCCTGACTATTTACCATAACCAGCAGGTAAATAATGTCTCTCCCTGTCTTGTGGAGCAGATTCCGTTCCCCAGGCTTCAGTGCCCTCGCCTCACAAGGGCAGTTGCCTTTGTTTTAGAAAGCCCAAAACATGCATGCTCTGGGACAAAATGAGGGAGGTGCTTGATAAGGGCCATGCTCAGGATTACCACAGAGGACATGGTGGCTCAAACTTTGGGGAAGGGTGGGACCACCAGCCCTAGACAGTAGTGCTGCAGTTCTGGTAGCTCTTTGACTCTTCTTCCTGAAGTGTCACCTCCCCACAGTGTCCATGATGGGGTGTATGAAGCCAACCACAATGAAGGACAGAAGCGAGTGCATCCAGCAGTTCATCCATACTGTATGACAGGGGAACGTAAACCCGTGCAATGAATCAAACTTACAGGGATATCACAGCAGCCTGAGTATTTCTGGTAAATCTGTGCCTCATATACAGTGTCTGGATGCCTAACCCTAGGATTTGGCTTTACACTGAGTTGCAGGCACTTAAAATTTTACTTGTTGCAGCTACCTAAATCTTGATTAATTGAAGAGCAGCCGTCAACACTTATGTAGAGCTATGATTACAACTACAGTCTTCTGAGACCTCGGGAGGTGTTCTGGCAAGTAAGTTACACCACACCATTTACTATTACTATATTATGCTTTAGAGTCTGGGTTTTCATTTCTGTGTGACTACATCTTGACTTTGTACAGAACTTGTGTGTCTTAAATTTTTCATTCAGTAGATGAAATCGTTTTCCTTTGAGTATTTAAAGAATACAGCTGTCCTAGTTATGTCTTAAGTAGGAGACTGGTTCAGAGGAAATACAATGCAGCCAGTGCCAGTTTGAGAGATCTTAATGTCAGGCAAGAAGGAGTTAATGTGGACTTAAATATATCTGAAAGCAAACATGCTTAATGATAATGACAAGTACTTATGCAAATGAACTGCTAATACTCATCCAGCCAGAGGTGATTAAGTCTTTTAGGCCAACTGGAGATTTCACCCAGCAGGGACTATATGGAAGACAGTAAAAGAGAAAGGCTTAAATAACTTCAGGGGTTATAGCTCTACTGCTGTACTTAAGCCACATTTCTCTGAATTATCCTTTCTTTCATGCCCCTTCCCTTCCCCCAAGAAGGAAGTCACAACTTCAGCTACCTTGTAAATCTTTTAACCTATACGTTTTAAGACCTGTAAAAGCACGGTAACCTATCCCAGAGTGATATGTTGGTATTAAATAGACTGGAATAATGAGCAGACCTAAGGGATTATCTAGTCTGATACTTAATTATGCAGACTAGGATCAAGGGAGAAAATGGAGGAATTACATCTGCCTCCAACTCCTATAGCATATGTCCACAGAAAACAGATATTGATAAATTTTTATTAAAAGCCTTGATTTGGTGAAAGAAGGCAATGTAGGCATGAGTGAAATTTAGGTCTATATAAAATGGTGAGAAGATACTTCAAGGAAAATGAACTATCCTATCTGAAACAGAAAAGTAAAATTATTATCTACTAGAATGGCATTGCAATAGTTCCTTTTTTATTCCAAATACTTAGTGTATTATTTTTATGTGCTGTTATCATATCGTTGGATGTTACTGGAAGCCAATGAGGTTTCAAATGGCTAACTTTCCCTTTGTCTGGTATTTCACTGCTGAAAAAAAGCTGTCCTTCTCTGAAGAGGAAGGCACAAAGATGTCTGTAAAGCAAAACAGCACATAAGTAACTAAGTAAGTAGACAAGGTTGGTCTAAGAAAAGAGGTTGGATACTTTTGCAGGTAGGGAAGACACAACAGGTTTGTAGCAAGCATGCATCCTCTTCACATGTGTATGTGCATATACACAAACATATATATGTATTTTAGAACAAAACATCCAAGTTCTACTTCTTATACTAAAGGCTATTTTACCAAATATATTTTCCAGTCAAGCACAAATTGGGTGTTTGATACATACAGCTAGTTAAAAAGAAACTTGTAACTCAGAATTATTGTTATCTGTTTTGTGCTGTTGTGACTAGTATTTCAGAAAAAATAGTTGTATAAGCTAATGACTCAACAGCTTCAGGAAAAAGCCAGTAGTTAACAGGTGTTATCAATAACTCCTCAATCTGGTCTTCATAGCTGGGAGAAGAGGATCCAGCTGTCTGAGGTTTTCTGATTAAAAATTCCTTCTTAATAATCTCCCGGTCTTTTGCTTGTGCCCACACATGTTTTATACTTTTCTGTGGGCTTGGGGAAATGAATGGATTAGTAGTATCATGCCTCTGAGTCAGTAAGTTAATTAAAGGCTGCATGTATAAAATGGAACAATGAATTATTTAGTGGATAACAAACATGATCTAAAATTCCATTTACTCACATTTCAAGTCAATTTTTGGTTTCAGAATTCATATACCAAAACCTAATATTTTTGCATATTGTTAAAAGTAAATGTTTGCAAACAACATGTTTGCTAAAGTTTCAACTGGAAGTCTCTTG
Source organism: Phaethon lepturus (assembly GCF_000687285.1). NCBI lineage: Eukaryota > Metazoa > Chordata > Aves > Phaethontiformes > Phaethontidae > Phaethon > Phaethon lepturus. Next base: position 172,692 of record NW_010544183.1, on the reverse strand, counting down.
AGTGCTTTCTAACTTTACATTTGGGATGTTTGCTTTCCTTCCTATTCCCTGCCCCAGTGAAATTTCAGACAGTGGTGGGAAGATAGAGGATTGTTTGTCTGAAGATCAGCACTAAATATAATGGGAGGCGTAGATTTGGACTGAAATTGCACGGCTCGTCTTGTTTGGAGAATCTCTGTTCAGATTTTGCAGTGACTTTATAACGAACCACCTGAAACTTCAGAGATCAAAACCTTCCAAATCAAGATCTGAGTTTTAAAATACAAAATCCATATACACTCACTCACCACATCCACATGTTTGTTTTTCATACATATAATTAAGGCAACCTGGGATTTTGTGTGTGTGTGCAGAACCCTGCAGCACAAATATTTCTGTTGATTTTACTGTGACTTTTGCAAGTCCATGGTAAATGTAGACAGAATAATTTCCTACAAAAGACCTTTATTTCTTCACTTTTAAAAAGCACTATTGACTGTCTTTGCTGTAACACATACTTTTCTGCACCTTCATCATCACTCTCAGTATGGAAGGCCCTATAAATCTGCAAGACTGACTGTCAGCAGTGCATTTAACTTATAGTGTCCTAATTAGAAACAACTCCAGAATGTTTCTTTTATTTAGAGCCAAAAGAGGCCGTTGATCTATTGTTCGTAATGACTGACATCCATTTGGCATAGGGGAATGAAATATCTACTTTCTGAATCTGGCTTATGCAATGTAGTATTTATTTTAATAACTGAAATCAATGGTAAATATTTATAAAGTATCTGACTGATGTAAGCATTAAACTCCCGCAGTTTTCCATGAGAGCTGGGACTGAGCCCCCTTTGACTGAAAAGGGGCCCGT
>NW_010544183.1:149891-171811 GCF_000687285.1 Phaethon lepturus | reverse complement strand
TCCTGCTGCACCGCAGATGCTGTCATTCACCCCCTGAGCCCATAGGACCCAAAACAAAGACGCAGATATTGTGTAGTCTTCTTGCAAGAATCAAGACTGAACAGACCTGCACTTTTTCTTATTATTAAAAATAAAAAAAAATAAAAGCAACTCATCAATCACTACTTTCTAAGAACATACCCAGTTTTGCTAAGCTTTTGGAAAGAGGATTTTGGAGGGGCTCTGTCCTCAGATGGGAGCTGTAGCTGGCAAACACCAGTTCAGGCACCCCCAAGCTCAGTGTTTAATAAAGCCAATGTCACGGAGAGGTATTCTGAAATTAAGTGTTTCTCTGCTCATCATGATCACATTCTCATTCTGATCTCAATGTGAGGCACCAAACAATCCTTTATGAAACGTGCTCTGTAACAGCCATCAATATTCCATGTGTAATTTGGAATCTACCTTTACATTCTTCAGCTATTATTCAAACATATTGAATTGCCAAAGACTGAGGAGACCACAATATGTTTTCTCGTTGCCCACAAATTTTTCTAAGGATGGAGACTCAAAATTTTGCCAGGCTTTTAGAGACCTGGCTTTCTGAATGTTTTGAGTTTCCATGTCCAAAGGCTTTAGTTGTTCAAGACTTTTTAAGCTCTGCACTCACTTCTCACTTCTGAAACTTTCCTACTCAAGTTCCTACCCAAGAATGGCAAAAGACTGCAGAGATCTCTGGGGCCATTCACAGCATACCTGATTTTGAAAAGAGACTGGAAAGCATGGTTACACCTGGAAAGCAGCTTTTTGTGTGTGTGTAAGTCCTTGGAAGCTTTTGCACAACAACTTGGATCACCATTTTCTGTTGTGATGTGAGAGGTGATCCATTACAAATCTGTGGCACCAACAGATAACAGATTACTACACTTAATAGCTCTTCCATTTACTGGAAACATCCAATCCTCTTATTATTCTTAAACATTTAAATATATTACATCCTTTTCAGTATGTGCCTTCAGACATTGCCGTCCGATCCTGATGTACATCAGTTCTTGGAAAAAAATGAACAGAGAGTTAATCTCATTTTTTTGTTTGGATCTAACAAGTTTCAATAAATAGACAGCATAGAAACATATGTATAAAGTGCACAGTCCATAGTCATACAATCCGTTTCCTAAAGAAGGTAAAGCATTTTGGAAGAGAGGGTTGAGTATTCGGTTAACCAGCAAACTTGCTCTGACATTGGTACTTTCAATGTTATAAAATGCTTACATCGTTACTATATCCTTGTTATAAGGGAGCTAGTAAAATGTGATTCAGAATTCAATTTTTAATCCCAAATGAGAACGCCATGCAAATTTATGCACATCTTCCTTATTTTTCTATCCTAACAATGATATATCAACCTTGGTCAGAAAATAATAGAATCCTACATCTCTGTCATTTGACACTGAAGCAAAAGTGAGATATAAAATATCCTTTCAAGTGTAGTGGTATCTTTTTTCCTTCCAATATTTCCTCTACTAAACCTTTCTAGAAACGGATCACTTTTGCCTAAACAGGTAATTACCTAGATTTTGTTTCTTATTGTTTATGATCAACCCTCATTGACTCTTTTAACTGTCATACTATGACAACAATTCGGAATCCTTTTAACAGTGATACTAAGCATGAAAAGCCCTTATTCTTTTAAATTCAAAATGTTTCTGTAAATTTATTCAAGCTCCTTTAATAATGAAGACTAGTTCATAGGTGATGAACATGTGAATCTCAAACCTTTTCTTTTTTTTTTTAACAATTTATATGCCTCATCACGCAGGAAAAAGGGAGTACAGGCTGAGTCGAACTTTCATAAGAAGGTGGAGTTTTTGTCAGCTTTTATTCCTCCAGAGGAAGTATCTGGGGGAAACGGATAATTACAAGGCCAATTTTTATTATCAAAATAATGTGCAAAATTTATGACCTGATAAATTTGTCCTTGGATGGAGATTCTCATTTTGATAATCCCCCTAAAATGAGTAATAAAGCACCTCTGATAGTAATAAACCATTTTTCTTTGACATTTCATGATAAGTGTAACAACAAATAAAGAAGGAACTTCAAAGACTGCTTACTTCAAAAGCTCTATAAAGTCCATTTGAATAAAATCCACGACTTTCATAAAAGTGGTGTTGAAAATGTCATGAATTAAATTAATGGTCTACATCTCTTTGCTTCATATTGTCTGTATTTTAATCATAATTTATTCTTCAGCACATCCTGCATGTTGTTGATGGAAAGAAATATTAAATCCAGCTGAGCTTTAAGCAATTTTAAAAGGAATGAATGAATATAATTATACATGTTAATAATCCTGAATCTGCTTTTTTATTTGCTGCTGTCTGTCATATAACAGATCAGTAAGCTTTGCTTTTTATAACTGTCATTAATCTTTCACAAAGATTCAAAAAATATCCATTCTGTACCTACATTGTTTTAGTTTTCTTACTATAGCCTTGTTTTAATGCTCCTGCTGTGCCAGGAAAGCAAACCACTGATGAGCTGATCAACTCCTGGAAAAAAAAATAATCAACTTTTACTAATAAAAACCCAAAGTTTTTAATATTCCAGTTACAAAGAAAATCTTAGTTGAGAATAGGTAGAACTGACTCAGAAACCAATCTTTTGAGAAGATAGTATTGTTTATTTGATAGTTATGAAGAGTAATGACAACATAGACTACAGTATTTGGTTCATTAATGTTCTTTTATACTGAATTATTCACGTATGATGGGGCTTTTTTGGTAGAGTTTGTTATGCTCACAGGAAGAATAAAGTAACTTGAGCTATATCCCCAGTCTGACCCTGGTCAACGGTAACTCTGAAAAGACACGCTCCAAGATAGTTTATATTACTTTTATTATTTGTATTATCCTTTATAGGATATATATAAAGGAACAAAAATTCTATCATTGATGATAAATAAGAACTAGGGTAACTGAAACAGTTAATACTTCTTAAGAATTGCACAACAGAAGAATACTTGAGTACTTCTTTAATATTGTACAAAAAGTATAGATGTTCTCTAATTTATATGGTTATAATAAAGTATATGATTATAATATGGTTACATTTTCTCTGCAAAAACTATGTTCTCCAATGCACTATACTCAAAAATTTTGCAGCTGACATCCAGAAACAAGTTCATGAGCACATCTGATCAGGTTTGCCTGTGTTTTCCACTGAACAATGTGTCACATCTAAGATGAGAAACAAAATAGGAAGTGTACTTTTCCTTAATGCTCACCGTTGCAGATACAGAATGTAGGGAACAGTTTGAAGAAGACTCTCAGATCTTCAAATCATATTTCTCCATCTTTGGTTGTTTCAAGACTGAGTGGAGGTAGTTTTCTGTGAATGAAAACTGTATTTAGGAGTAGACTCTTACCTTGAGGAGCAAGAGGTTGTGTGGTATATAGAGGAGGTGTGTAAGTTCCCCAACTCTTACAGCCAAGTTCATAACTTTGTTTTTGTGAATTTTTACTTCTTTCTGTGCTCCCTCATTGTGGAGAAATTTATTCTTTGTTAGAGTGAGACTAGGATGATTATAAAACAATGGGTTCGTATGAATCAGAACCACGCACATAAGGTCCATTAGTGTAGATATACTGATCACCAAGGATTTGTCTTTCGTTCCAATCTATGAATGTCTTGCTTTTATTCTGGGTCACTCTTACACTATGTTGTAGGAAACACAATATTGACAATCATGGAAATAGATTTAAAGTAAGTCCCATTTCATTGTAGCATTCATTGTAGCACAGCACAGGTTGCAAAATTTGCCCTGAGAAGCAGCCTACTTTAGCAATAAAAATTACTAACACTAGTCTGCTTACAGGTGCCTGTGCTAACAGTCTAACGATAGCTGATATATAAATATATAGAGATATATGTGAATCAATGGGAAGGTTTCTCTCTGTTGTGATTTCAGCAAGGAAAAGGCTTTGTCTGTTTCCTCTACTCAGTTCTGGCTGGAACTAGCTTTCCACCAATAAACTGTTGCTCCTTCTGGATGCTTCTCTGTCCCAAACTCTGTATGTCAACCTCCTTGTCCATTCTTGTAATACTGTTAAGCCTGTTTCCCAAGACAAGTGTCTTATTCAACCTGTCTGTCAGAATTCAGTCCCTCCTCTCTATCCCTGTCCAGGCACTATAAATTTGGAATTTCAGTCCAATTTGACAGAGGGAGAAAAAATCTTCAAGAAATATGTGTTTTGAAATACAGTGTGTTCATACATATCAGTGTGGTCAAAAATGTATCTTAAAAAAGTGCATTGCTGAAAGAAAGCATCTAAGCAGAGGACAGACCCCAGAGAAGAAGGACGATAGCAGGAGCATTTGTTCATTTGTCACCTCGGGAAAAGAGGGATCAAAGAGTGCCCTGCCTCGGGGGAGGAAACTTTCATTGGAGTACTTGTTCTGTCATGCATTGGTGAATCTCATCACAAACCATGATGGCCAGGGAACCACTCTTTGGTCATCCAAATTCAGGTTTGTCCAGCATTTTCATTGATCATTAAATTGTCTCTACCTTTCTATGAGAGTACCAGCGAGGGGCACAAAGGAGACAAGAGGTCCCAGTGTGTTCCACCAGGACGTAGAGGGGAACAACAGCAGGATAATCATGGAGGTGAAGTGACCACCTCTGGCTCTTGGCCAAAGTGAGTGAACCACCAGGATTGAATCATTGAATCAGCAGGATTGCTGTTTTGCTGCTGCTAATGAAAAGCAGATTTGCCAATGCTTTCATGCATGGTGCTACATGACTTTCTGGAGCTGGGGTACTACTGACGATGTGAGCTACTAGGCGACATAAGGCAGATATGCATTATACTCGATTATATACCTACCACAATAAAAAGGCAAATCCTTTGGGGTTTTTTTTGTGTAGAATATGCAAGCCTAAGCAGGATTCAGGGTCTATTCCTATATATATCACTATTATTCATAATCTTCCACCCTCCCAATGTGTCCTCTTGTTTTCCATGTATTTTTTTTCTTGTGTGTCATCACTGGTAGTGATGGCTTTTTTCTTTGTCAAGTCTTAATTTTATCTAAAGTGATAAAAATGGAAAAAAAACCCTCAACTGCATAAGAATGCTAGATTACACTGCATCAAAACTAGTGCTGTGCTATTTTTCAATAGCAGATAAATTTTCTCACCAAGACTGACCTTGTAATTTATCCACGGGGGAGCTACATAATACAACTGCGCCCTTCAAGATGATAATTATTACAGAAGTAATGTTGGATAGATATTTATCTGTGAACATTTCTGTTAAATGGCTTGATATTATTGGCCTTTCCCAGAAGGAAATTGTATTTTAATATAGTATTCCCAGGCTATAGTTCAGGTAACAGTATTAACTTTACACAAATTTCTGCAGTAGTTACATTCAGCAACAAAAGTTCACTTAAAAAACTCCAGCCATGTAAATATGGTAACTGAATCCTTGTGAAGTTGAGCTACAGAGTAACGATGTACCAATGCCTGAATGTTTCTTTGAGAACACATTGGTTTCCTCTTGGGATAGCTTAAAAAGGTCAAGAAGCATAAAGTCAAAGAGGGAATAACAATTAAGTAAACTGATCCCATATGTCACCAAATAACCTTTCCTATTCTTATGTGACTCCTTTAAATTAATATGGTCAGATGTGAACATAAACATGCTTTTCTAGTAAGACTGACAAGTTATAATAACGTTTGTAACACTACAGGTACCCTTTTTGTCGTGAACACAGTCAGTACTAAATACTGCTTTGTCTGCCATTGAAAAAGCCTGTCAGCCCTTTTGTTTAGCCTAAACTCTATTCCAAATATATTGTGGTTGAGATGCAGGGGGGAAAGAACGGGGTGAAGGATGGTGGTTTGCAGCATGGATACAATAAGGAAGTTTCAGTTTTCCGAGGCAGTTCTTGACAAATGTCTCAACCAATCTCTCTCACAAAGCCTTAGAAACATGATAGCCTAAAGAAAACCCTTCAGTTTCGATAATATCAATGCCATACAGCTCTACATACTGTCATTTCTCGTTTTGGGTGTTTTTTTGAAGATGATGTCTCAGTTATGATTCCCTCTTTAATTTTTTTAAAACAGTTTGTCTCCACGAATTTAATTTGTTTATATTTTGCACAAAGCATATGGGTGTAAATGTAAAGCATAGACTCTTAAATGGAAAAGAGCTTGTGAAGGTAACTCCTAAGATATTTTTATGTTTTTCATTTTACATTTATATTTGAGTTATGTAGATGCAAGGAACATTTATGTGAAAAGTAAGATATTTTGTACAGTCAGGTGTTTCAAGTTAAAGATGTCACCAGTTGAAGTAATGTAAGCATTTCACCCTACTTCATATTATTCTGCCACCATCATTTTGTATTTGATGGTCCTTTAAAAAATCACACTGAAATCAACTAATGAAAAGTGTGTTTAAAGTGCCAAGGTTGTCTTTTTAATAGGTATTTTTGTTATAAAAGCAGAGTTTTGTACCATACCCTGACGCTGACTTTTTATAAAGAAGAAAGGAATTATGAAATAGTGAATTTCTTGTCATACTTCATTGTTTGTAATTAGGCATATTTTAGATGACTGTATGTTCACTTTTTACAGGCTCTGAATGGAGAGAAAATGAGAAGAAATATGTATTCTTTCATTTACAATTTATAGATATGTGCCAAGAAAACAAAGAAGGGCAAAAGAGTGATGTGTATAAAAAACAAAGAACCCAGAAAAGGAGGAGTGGCACTTGAGCAAAAATTGCAAGACAAGTGCATTTGTGAATCTCAGACTATTACAGATAGACAAATCATGATTTTCGTAACTTCTGCTATTGTAAGGATGAGTGTTGAACTCTTAAATGACATAGAATGACTTGACATGTTTAAATTAAAATAGAAAATTTTACTCTTCTTTTCTCAGGTAACTGAAATGTTGTGAGAAGAAATCTCAGCCAGAATTGATATAGATTGTGTGCAAGTAAGAAAAACTGAGAAGCTGTTCTCAGATTCAAGATTTTACAAGCTGAATAGCCTAACAATGAGCCAGATTAATACTGTGTGTTGAGCCATCTCTGCAAAATATGCAGCAAAGCTGAAATATATAGCTGTCAGACAGCACTAGTTCAATCCCCAACATGGATCTTAAAATAACATTAGCCATAGTTAAATAATGTATACCATCATCTGTATGAATCTTCTGCTTATGCGTAAATGCCTGTCTAAATATAGTAATTAAAACTTCCTTAGCTTAGAGCTATGCTGTCAATATTATCTTTACTCAGTCGTGAAAATTTGTGTAAAAATATAGCCTTATTAGGTGATGGTAAATACAGTTTTGCATGCCTTTCCCATTTTCTATAACATGACCTATGAAGGTCAACAAGGATTGTGAGAAAATGTTCTTTTAAATGGTGAAGGCTTAGTTATTTTAGGCAGAAATAATATTCCTATTATAATGTGTTTTGCGGTATTAACCATTCTAGACTTTTAATGATAAGACTTAAAAATTAGAAAGACATTACAATAATTGAATAAAATATTAAATGTTCTTAGATGGATCTGTGTTTTTGACAGAAAACAGAAATAAGTACAGAAATTAAATAGGTGGAAGGCTAGCAAGGGGAATGGCTACCAAAGTAGCATGCAGGAGTGGGAAACATGCTCTCATGGTCCCCGGGAACCTCTTCCATCCCTGCGTTGCTGTGTCACCTCCCACACATGCTTTAGAGCTGTAGTTACACAGCTGTCTGGATTGTAATTCATATATGGCAATATACTTCTCTGAGGTTTCATAGGAGATCACAGTAAACAGCTAAAGAAGAAATGCTTAACACACCTGTAATGACCAAGGATTTACACCTCTACATAACAGAAAAATGTTGGGTTTTGATATTCAAAGAACAGGAGAGCAGAGGGCAGTAAGGAAGGCTGGTATGAGATATTGTATAAAAGAGAGTATGTTGGATGCATATGTAGTATATTCATCTAATTACTAATACATAAATATGTATTGAAATTTTAAACTTTTAAACTGAAATCATAGTGACAAACCCGAAACTGATAAAGGAAAGATCTTTGTTCGAGATTTAAGGTTAAATCTGATTTTCACAGGAGGGATAACATTTACTCTTATTCTATTGCTTAAGTTGATTTTTCCGGCTTCTCTCTTTACATTGTGGTTTGGTGTTTCTTAGTTTGTTTTTATTTAATTCCTAAGTAACAATTTATAGAGGTGTAAGCCTGGGTCCAGTAAAGTTGAGACTTTTTTCCAAAAAAACTGGGACTGTTTTCAGCTTTGTGTTTTAAAACTGATGCAAGGCACTACAGCTATGTGTATGTTGCTAAATAAGAAGACAAGGAACAAATCCCTGATCCCATTGAGCATACTGGCTGGTTTGTATTCACATTGCTGAAGACTAAGCCCCTGTTAAAACGCCTTCCCCCCGCCCCCAAAAAATATTTGATTTGGGCAGAAAAACTTTAAGTGACCCAAAGAGAGCTAGTGAGTAACTTAAGCAATGTGGATAATCAGGGGCTCAGACCTCGACCTCACCCCTCAGCCCTCTTTTATTTGGCAAAATTTCACCTGCTGTGCTCTGTGCTTTGGATGTTGTACCAACATGTACTGGAAGGTTTACAGTCACTTAAATGTGACAGTATTGCTGCACAATCATTCTTTTCACTACATGATGACCGAATTTTCCACAGGAATTAGATGCCTGTTTAGGTGACTTAGATCAGGAAGAATAGTCTTGAAATAACCTTTCATGTAGGGAAAATGTAATATTGGTATAGCTCTGCTACACACTTTCACTTAATGAAAATTTATATAGATATATTATTTTTTTTTACATATGGTAGCATGTCTAAAGACAATATCCATTGTGTATTACCCAGGAGGAATGTAGGTCCAAAGATGAGTGTAAAACACAAAGTTAAAGATCATTTTAGATTTATTTTGCTTTGTGATAGCCACTGTGTGTTTTTAAGTTGGATTATTTTTAATGTATTTTTTAACATTGGCCAGACTTTAAAGTTCCTTTTGATTTTTTCACAATTTTAAATCCTGCGTGAACATTAAAGCTTGAGTACATTTACTCAGCTTTGCAATTTAATTCTCCACAACCCCAGGCAAACCCTGAGCGGGTTAGAACTGTGATAGGGAGAGTTCTTTGTTGCCATTTAAGTAGATTTTTACTGTGTAGAGTTAGGCATAAAGCTTAGGTCCTCAACGTCATGTTCTGATTGTAGCTTTGTCTTCCCACTCCCTGCATCAAGATATTATATTCCTAACCACAAGCTTGGAATTGCACTTCTAGCAAATGTAAAGCAATTAAAAATCTTTGACAATCTATACTTCCTTACTTAGATCTAATTGCAAGATCAGTGTGACCAGTGTTCCCTCAGATATGCTTTTTTTTTTCTTTACAAAAGAGTTCATGTTTACTGCTGTTTAAACCTGCTACAGAAATGGAATCCATAGCTTCTCATGGGTGAAAGGAGGGCAAAGGGTTCAGATCTCAGGATGGTCTTGGCTGGCCATAATAGCAGGACTCCGTGAGGTGACCTCATACCCAGGCAAGCAGATTTTGTGCAAATGCAGCCCTTTGAACTGACTCTTCTTCATGATAAATTAAAAAAAAAAAAAAAAATTCAAATCCACTGGCCTGTAGCATCCTCTTTCTCCTGGCAGAACAGTGACCATTTTGACTAGTTCCTTTTTTCTGTGTCTTATTTGACACAAACTCCCCCAAAACCACTGCGCTCCGTTTCCCTGGTAGAAATACAATAGATCGCTTCCTTTTACAAATGACATAACTAACCAGATTCTGAGGGGAAAAAATCGAGCCAGCTAACACATATTCATTACCGTGAGTGTTGTGCAGGCTGCATTCTTTTCCTCACAAGATTGATTAATTAAATATTTATGACAGAGACACACCTGGCATTCTTCCATAAACAAATAGGTCTCCTGGGGGTTTGCAACAGCTGAGGAGAGTTTTGAGGGACCACAGGGATCTCAGGGTAAAGACTTCCTCACAGCTTGAGTTCTTACACATTGCTGTTTCTCATAAATATGCACCAACACACAAATAATTTCTATTTTGAAGATAGAAAGTGCAATATCAACAGATGAAATCCAAAAGACAACCAAAGAGAAAGGTAAAGATTAAGCAGAAGTACTGTATGTGGGGAAAATGGTTTGCTTTTATTTATCTAAGAAAGGTCTAGTGCTAAGGAGGCTCAGACAACTGGGGTCCCTTTTTTTAAGGTATTTGTCTAGGGCTGCTAGTTAAAGAGTGAAAGCTTTAGACTGAAGAGTTCTGTTGAAATCTAAGGGTGAGGGTTAAGAAATTATGCAAGACACCTAAAAGTGGGAAATTCATTTTGTTCACTATTTCAGCTGCTCTTCCAGATGGATCTGCTTTATAGATACTTCCCTGACTCCTCATCTTCAGTGGAATGTTTTCACTGGTATGTCACTGCTTTAAAAATAAAAATAATTGTGCCACTGACTGCAGCTACAATTTAGCTGGTAGGATTGCTTTTATCGACCGCAGCTTTACGGTGGCCAGTTTCCTACAACTGATTGTTTTAATTTTGGGGAGTGGAAGTAATGTAGCTGTTAGTGTCAAATTCTTGTGCAATATCTTTTACATGTGCTTACATGCCGTGTGCTTTCTGTATGTTGTATTATACTTCATCATACTCCAGCTATGATTTTTTTTTTTGTTGGGAAACCTTAGAAACTGGCCATCTGCATTAAAGCTCAGAAGTTAAGTTTCAGCCTATATGGGAAATGATCAAGACATGTTAACTGTCTTGTGTGTCTGAGGCCAAGCTCTGAAAGTATATGTTCTGATGAGAGTTAAATGTTAATTTATTTCTCAAGGTCAGACACAGCAAAATATATAAGCTCATAGGTCTTTAAAATGTAATTTAAAAAAAATTGTATTTGGTTTTATTTTTTACCAAAGCTGGACAAATATTAGACAAAATCCTTTGTCATTTGGCATTTTAAAATTATGAAATGGAAATTTTTTTTTACAAAAAAAAAAAATGTTTCTGAAAGTTCAAATGGTTAATCATTGAATTGATACAGATCAAACTTTGGGTGTTTTTTGGTTGTTTGGTTTTTGGGGTTTTTTTTTCCTTTTTTTTGGTCAAGATATTGTCTTCCAGTCAGTATATTTTGTTTGAATGGAGTATTTCTGAGCTGTTAATTGTTTTAAGGATTAAAATTGAGAGGATCATAAACATGTAGACCTATTTAGGAAAAGAAAAAGTGAAGGGTTTTTGATGAAGCTCTACAAAAACCTCTGGTGATGTGTATAATAATGTGTAGATAAAGCAGCATTGTGTTTAGTATTAAGAGTAGGTAGTACTTTGTCTTCTAGGTAACCTTCGTAAGATGAATGGTTTTGTTGCTAATCCTATGAAATTTGGTCAAAAAGCTAATGAAATACATAGAAGATTTTTCATGAGCTGTAATATATCAGAGATGAGGTTTTACACGCTTTTACTTGTATTGTGAGTGCTTTCACTATATGAGTTTTTGGGAAAAGTTTACTCATGCAGAATCACCTTTTACATGCCACCAGTTTTTGCCATGTTAATTAATTTCACATGTTTTGCCAAAAATAATAAGCATTAATATGCAGTATCTCTTGATGTGATAGATTTTCAAAGGGTGGTTATAAAGACTTATTTAACCTAGAGCAGACTTCTTATGTACCTGTAATTTCCTTTGGCTTTCCCTAGGCATCTATAATAACAGTATAATGCATTCCAAGTTTAACCTGTTTCTTTAACAAAGGTGTTAAGCCTACATTCTGTAAAGATCTAAAATCACTCTTTGAAATTAATGTGAATACTAGATGTCTGAGGATTGGAGAATTCAATCCCTGACCATCAAAAATGTATTGTAATTGTATATGGTGAAGGTCTTAAATGTCCTGACTAGAAAGAATATTAATACTGAGTAGTAGCAGATAGATCTTGATTTAATAAAATGTCTTTATTTCCTGCTAACCAAAAATGATCACAGGACTGTTTAAAAAGGATGAACCATTGAAATCACCTTGTTAGATATAAATACTTAATAGCATCCATTATAATGAGATAAAAAGTGATGGTTGTCAGGTCAAGTGTGAGAAGGAGAGAGTTCAAAGACAGTGTAGACCCTTCCAATATAATATAACCTAGCTTTAAAAGGGAGAGAGGAAATGCATCACTTGATGAGAAGAAAAGCCTCATGTAAGCTTGATAAATATTCAGGTTTTGTGTATAATGAGAAATGGAATCTGATGAATGAAATGTCACGGTAAAATCATTTTAATCAATAATGGAATGTGACATTATTCAGACCATAGTAATATGTCTTCTCCTTTTTATTCTTTCCCTGGGGTATGCTTTCTTTCTACATATTTTTTTAAATAGTTTTTGGGTTAGGGTTTTTGGTTTTAGGGGGGGGAGGTTGTTAACTTGAGGTTGTGACAACATTAGGTTAGAATAACCAACCCTTCTTCTGCAGTTAAAATATTGAATGTATAATGTCACAATTCTAGACATAAACCTGGGAAAACAGATGTGTGGAAGATGAAAGCACAGCATTTTCTAAGAATATGTACTCAAAAATTAATTTCTTTCCCCCCCAAATGATACTTTTATATTTAAAATTGAGACTGGATTACAGTAGATGTAGTGTGTGTAGGGAGTGCTTGTTCAGACTCTTGGGTAATGTAATAATGACCCGAGTGTAAATAACTGTGGATAAATTATGTACTGTTGCATGCTAGTTGTCATTTACTTTGTTGCAATGTTTACCTTAGCATAATAAAATGAGATCTTTATTTTTCATTTCTGAGATCTTGTGTTGCAGTAGTAAAAATGATGATTTTATAATGCCTTCTGATGATAACGCTTTATCATCCTTATGGACTCTTTTATCTGCAAATGCTGAAGTTCATTTTGAACATTAAGCAGATAGTCTGTCAGTTTATCCTTATAATTTCGTGGAGAAAGTAATTGAGAGACGTCACTGTAACTCGAGGTTTGTTTTTGACAAAACCAGCACTAAGCTCTCTTGACTCCTGCTTTTGGTCCCAAGACAGTCTTACCGTGGACCTTTGCGGACTCTCCAGCTCACATTTTGGAGTGTGCAGGAGACAGAAATCTGCATATCACACTTGTTTTCAACTATTTTTAAGCTTTCTAAATGTCTTGTTGATGAGCAAAAGCAGCCAGTGGAGTGAATGAGCCGAATGGAAAAGGTTGTTCTGTATTGAAAACTTAGCATGCCTCTAGAACATTTTAGACATCGATTTTAGAAAAACAGATTGAGACAAAAATCTTTCAAGGACCTTTAACTGTTGATATATGACAACAGTTACATTTATGCTGAAACCAGATTGGGAGAAGTAATACACAAAACTTCTAAAAAAGGACAGACGAAGCCTTATCCCCATGTTACCATGTTACTGTTTGTTAGTTTTTTAATTTACCTTGTTCTATGAATATCACCTAACTTTTTCTTAAATTTTTTGGGGGTGGAAATCTTTCTGCATGGTATTTTGCCAAAACAAAAGAGCTGATAAAGGACATCTTACACATGTTTATCTATCTTGTGTTTGTCTGATTGTTAGAAGCTTATTATTTGGTAGTGTTTGAATTGATATTTTTTCCTTTACTATAACAGCAGTATGGACTGAATATGGTCCATATATTAGTACCAAGTATTTCTTTTTGTCTGGATCAATTTGGCTCAATGTCATTCATATCATTAACATTTTGCAGAAATAATATTGATGGAAGTTATTGATCCCTCCTGCAGAAACCATTGTATCAGTTGTGCTGAAGGCTTACAAACGTTTGATCCGACACTAGCCACAACGGTTGTCCGAGATAGTCTATAGGCTCAACACAGCCAAGCCAAAGTAATCATTGATTGAGACATTGGGGAATGAAAGCCAGATCCAGGAATGAATTTTGAAACACTGGACTTCAGTAAGCAGGCTGCCGTCCTCCTCAGGCGCTGTACCTCTTGTCTACGCTGAGCTTGCTGTAGAGGACCTGTTAACCAGGCGCCACGCTGGTAGCTGTTTTGGCAGCTAAGTTTTTACCTTTATACAAACCCTTCTCTCTTTCTGGGGTTTTGGAAATGGCAGCAGAAGGAGTATGGTCTTCCTCCCCCTTCTCTTTCTGTTCTTTCCAGACTAAATTAATTTCCTCTGCTGCAGTGTTGGGAAAGAGGAGTGGCAATGGCGAGTGTTTCGGTGTGAGGAAGGAGGGAGAGGTGAAAAAGATGCCCCTGCCTCCCCTCCCTGAAGCTGCCTAGCCTGAGGGGTCGGGGGAAGAGGAGCACCCTTCTCCCGGCTGCCTCCCCACCTGCCACCTGGGCTCTGGGTAACCTTCAGTAGTGCCTTTTTGATTGCGAAGACTGGTCCTTCCTATTCTTACCAGGTAAAACAGTTCTCTTTCCGTCCTCCTGGCTGCCCATGTGCTGGCCGGGACAGTCGCATTTGCAAGTATACATATTTTTAGTATGTTTCCTGAATACATAAATTTATGTGAACACACAAATACAAAGTAAAATCCTTCTTCTGGAGGTGAACAAGACTGCACAGTGTCTTAGTTGGATATAATAATATTGTTAGGTGGCTAACACACAAATTGCAATGTTCATGCTGTGACAAATTAGCATGTTATTCATGCCATAAGGGTCTTACACTGCCCACTAAAAATTTGCTTTGTATTTTCTGACTTTAAACAAATATCTTAAGGATATTTATAGCTGCATATCTTTAATACTTCTGCTAAGAGAATATAGTGAAATATTTAAGGTTACTGATTAAGAGCCATGTAGCCTGAAGTTGCCTATCACAAAACAGGTAGAGCAAAAAATACTAATACAGGATTCCTCATGCTATTTTGCAACAGGGATATTTAAAAATCAATGAGCCTTGCTGAAGGTCTCAGTACTTCAGAAACCCAGTTATTGAAGATCCTTAAGTCAAATAAAGTACATAGTATCATGATATAACAATACCTATTGCTCAATACTAGCATTAATTTTAATTTTCTTACAGGGGGGTAGGCCAGAAAGAAATGAAATAAACTTTCATTGTTAGGAGGCAAGTATGACTTCACGTTCTTCTATTTTTTTTTTTTTTTACATGAAAGGTTATTTGTGATGTACTAGAAAGATGGAAGTCTAACTTTAAGATGTAATTTGTCAAACTTAAAAATGCTTTTCATATTACGTTTCAGATGTGGCAGGTTTAGGAAGCACTGCAAATAAAGGAGTAATTACAGGTTAAGATTTTTCTTTAAAGTTAAAAAAAGAAAGCTAAACAGTATTTGAGAAGAGTGGCTGTACAATATAAATACAGCTTCCAAATTCTTTTTTGTATATGTATTGAGGAGTGCAATTTTTTTCCTTTTTTTTTTAAAGTTCAAGTCAACACTTATCAGGGTGCCTGCATGAACATAAGTACATGTAGTAAAGAGAAGGGGAAAATATATAATATACTGTACGTATATAGTATCTGTCCGTATCTCAACATCAGAATGTTAGTCTTGTAATCTGGTACAATTAGAATTTTCTCCCCAATATCTAAGCAATACAAATCCTTTCTTAAAACTGTGAATGAGTTTAGTATGTTCACAATTGATAATCAGCTATCAGCTGCTAAAGTTTACAGAACTATTTAATTCAAAAAGTTGTTTGCCTTATTCAAGATGGATCAGCCTCTCAGCATTTCTGGTGTGATTTAGCATCTTTAGCCTTACAAAAAATGCTTTAACTGGGAAGATGTATTAAATGCAATACAACTTAGTGTGGCATTGGGACTTCTAATGGAAATTCATGGCAGTTTTAGCACAAAATAACAAAATTGCATTGAGCAACATGAACAGTATTCTAGTGTGTATTTAACTGCTGGCTGTTAGTTTCAATGAGTATGAAGTAACACTTTATAAAGGACATAGGAGTTACTATATACTGGAATCAAAAACTAGCTTCAGATTCATTATGCAGCTTACCATCTGCTATCAAAAGACTGCTGCCTTCTTAGGGGATCGTACAGAGTGCAGTAATTACTAACCAAGGCTATTAGAAATATGTGAGATAAATAATGTGTCTAACCTTTAATCCTTGCATGAGCTGGATTGATTTTAGAATACTGGTCTGCATATAGGTACTTTTTCATGAAGTCATTAGAAACAACGTTTCAGGTTCTGAAGCTGAAAACAAATTCTGAGCAAAGCTATTATCTAAATTTCAAACACATGTTTGAGTGCAGGGCAATGTACTGTGTGTAACATCTTCCTGTAAAGAGTAGGTGCTGTAAAGAAAAATAGAGTTGAACCCTGTGACCATTGGCTTTCTTGACATTAAGAATATTCCGATATGTATGCCAGATAGACTACCTTGAATGGATGTTAACTGAATTGCTCCTGGGAAGAGCCTCTCATTTTCTCTGACAACTGTCTTGCAAATACTTCTCTGTAGTTGCTTCAGTCTTTAAAGAAGAGCATGGAGGCAGAAATGCTTGAATCTATTTCCCTTTCCTGAAACAGATGTTGAGATAGGGAAGTGGCTTAGCTGAGAAATGTAAAGGTGCTTAAAGTTTTGAGGATTAACTGGAGTTGTACGATATCTTTGGAGAAAGAAACGTCTTTTATCAATAGTGACTTCGGTGTTAAAGTTGGGGATTTTGTTATCTTAATTCTTCAAAACACAACAATTATATAGGAGGAGGTGTGGTAACACCAGCTGGTTGTACTCCTGAAAGAAACCTACAGCTGGCTTCGTAGGACTGTGTCAGAGCAGCCCTCACCTAACGATGGCCAACTGTTAATCAAACGTTCTCAGTGACACTCTAATAATAAAAAAGCCCATTTTGGTTTCTTTCATTTTCCAGTATGTTCACATTGTGATTACAATATTGAAGACGGGCCAACAAGTGTTAGTGTCTAAGGTACTAAAAGCAGTGCTAAAGCATGATGGATATCTAGTAACACATTATTGCTCTCTATTATCTGCTCTTGGCTAGATGAGTGATTTGTTCTTGGCTTCAAAATAAATAATGCGGAGGATCCAAAGAGGCCATCTCACAGTTCCTGAATCTAACTTGAAACTGTGATGAACACAGATATTGCTAGTTGTTGTTGTTCTTTTTTAAGTAACAAAAAATAAGGGAGTAGTAGAATTTGGTGCCTCTCTTGGTGAAAGTGGAGCAGTTTGGGGCACAAAAAATTAGTTCCACCAAGTTCCTCACCATGAGTACTAAAAACAACAGAGCTAATTAAGATATTTTTCAGATTGAATATTATGACATATTTCAAGCATGAAAATAATGCCTTCTTTCAAAACTTTCTATTATTTTTAAAAATGAACAATAATAACATTGCTTTGAACAGAATAGTTTATTCCCATGTGACTACTAGCAATCAGTTATTTGCACTATTCTATATGACTTTTTTCCTTTCGTATTCCTGAATGTTACAAGACTTTTTCCTGATTTATACACTTAGTTAACAGTAGTGATATGAGAGAAAATTTTAGACCAAGTTTACTGTTTTGTTCCTCAAGCTACAAACTGATAGCATATGATAATATCTGCCTTTGAGACAGCTTTTTGATTAAAATCAAGTTGCTCAGTTTCTTTGTCTCACCTGTCCTTTGACACTTGTTTACAGATGGGCAAGTAAATTACTATACCATAGGTTAAGGAAAGAACATAACATAAAACTCAAAAAACTACTATGGTTCACCCCAAAAAAATTTTCCTGACGTTTTTGGCCAACTATGCTTCTGCTAAAAATACTTCGTTTTCTTTTTGAAGTGGGTTTTAAGGCACATGAGGGCAATTTGCCTTAAAGAGTAGCAAAATACTTCATCCAGTAGTTCCCAGAGAAGACTTCTGATGGTTAGCAATTTTTAAAGTATGTCCCCTTTAAGTTATGAATGTGTACTATTTTTTTTGCAAGGGCTGAGTATTTAGTATCATCTTTTAGTATCTTAATGACACTCCACATTACCCTTCAGAGGTTAGAAAGGAGGTCTAGCTTAGCTAAAACTATGAGTCTATATATTTAACATAAATAAAAACTATTCACCAAGATTACGAAGTCACTGCCTCTTAGGAGTTAAAGCCAACTGATGTTAATGTAAACAAAAAAATCCATTAAATGGATTTAATAGATTCATGAGGTTCAACAAGGCCAAGTGCAGGGTCCTGCACCTGGGTCAGGGCAACCTCTGCTATCAGTACAGGCTGGGGGATGAAGGCATTGAGAGCAGCCCTGCTGAGAAGGACTTGTGGGTACTGGTGAATTAAAAGCTGGACATGAGCCAGCAATGTGTGCTCGCAGCCCAGAAAGCCAACCATATCGTGGTTGAGTGGTCAGCAAGTCGAGGGAGGTGATCCTGCCCCTCTGCTCCACTCTGGTGAGACCCCACCTGGAGTCCTGCGTCCAGCTCTGGAGCCCTCAGCACAGGAAAGACAGGGACCTGTTGGAGCGGGTCCAGAGGAGGGCCACAAAAATGATCAGAGGGATGGGACACCTCTCCTCTGAGGACAGGCTGAGAGAGTTGGAGTTGTTCAGCCTGGAGAAGAGAAGGCTCCAGGAAGACCTTATTGCAGCCTTCCAGGACTCAGAAGGGGCCTGTAAGAAAGATGGGGACAGACTTTTTAGCAGGGCCTGTTGTGAGAGGACAAGGGGTGATGGTTTTAAACTAAAAGAGGGCAGATTTAGACTAGATAAAAGGAAGAATTTTTTTTCGGTGAGGGTGGTGAAACCCTGGCACAGGTTGCCCAGAGGGGTGGTAGATGCCCCATCCCTGGAAACATTCCAGGCCAGGCTGGACGGGGCTCTGAGCAACCTGCTCTAGTTGAAGATGTCCCTGCTCGTTGCAGGGGGGTTGGACTAGATGACCTTAAAATGTCCCGTTCAGCCCAAAGATTCTATGATTCTAAATCTAGCACAAACACAGGAGCTCTTCTTGGGTATTAGATAGTGACAATATGCTCTCTAGAGACCTGAACAGCCTAATATAGGGAGACCTCGTTTATATACAGGTTGTAGTGTACACAAAAGCATGTTATCAGGGTTTTTTTTCCCTTGTAATGTCAGATTTGGTTCTGTTTCTTTTACATATGTAATACAAATATTGTAATTAGTGCATTATGTCTGATAAAACTAGGTTGATATGAAAGCTCCTTTCCTGTTTTTCTGAATAAAATCCCAAATTCATGAGAATTTAGAGCAATTTTATGTTTGAGAGGAGAACATCGTCCAGGAGCAACCTGCATTTTGAAATAACTCTGTAAAAATGGTATTGGATGCTAGTCATGATTAATGGGACGAATAAGGGGATATCATGTCATGCAACTCTGAGAATCTTGCAGCAGTCTTTAGAAAATGTTACTTCTCTTAGCAAATTTTTGAGAAATTAATGCCCTAAAATCTTTCAGCGGCTTTCCATATGAACCATACGTGCCTCTTTTGTGTTCATTTTGAAAAATGAATTTGAAGCTGGATCCACTGAGCTTATGTGAACTTGCACACATGTGGAGTTGTTGAAATGAAACATCACTTTCTGAATGAGACTGCCACATTCTGAAATAATTTAGAGTTTGAAAGAGAGTCAGAAGCTGGCAATAAATTTACAGGAAGTATATAAAGGATGTAGAAATAATAATATTAAAAAACACAACAATTTAATTTTAGATAATGCTTGAATTAAAGTGCACAGAAGACAATACAGGTAAAGACGCACTTCACCCCCCAACTGTAAAAGTGATACTAGTGTGGGACCACCACCTCCTTACTGCCTCACCTGTGTTATTTATTGTAATACCTGAATGAAGATTCTTGATTCATGGGAAATATCTGATTTGTTGTCCGGATAGATTTTTAGACCTGATTTTGTTTTCAGGAGAAACTTGAAAGTTGCTTATATGCCTGTAATTTCAGAAAACCTTCTTACTGGTGTGATGGTATGTATAGCCTGTGTTTTCAGAGGGCACATGTAAACAAAATCAGCCCCTGAAGAGGGATTTATTTTTTTAAATAGTAAGATTACAAGTAGATATGCAAAGTAAATAATTCCCACTGCTTAACTTCTTCTCACTCTTTCTCCTAATTGGTGGAAGTTTCAAATACAGAATAGTTCTTACCACAAATATTTTACAAATTCATAAGGTTAACTTAACATTTTCAGAAAATAAAATAGTCAGGACCATTGACTCAGTTCTCTTTCTCTCTCTGCTCTTCAAGAAATTTGGTAGATTTAATTTTCATGTTTGCAGTCTGTTTCCTTTCTTGACAAACTTTATAGAATTGTTTCTTGTATGAATAATTGACTAAAATAAAATTATCCTGTTCAGTACAGCTCCCAAGACTCAGTACGAATCTTGCTTTAAATGGGTGGAATGCTGGATTCCCACAGATTCCTTTGTCGTGGGAAAGATTGAAACCCCATTAAGGGAAGAGTTGTGGGTGGCCCCGCCCCCAACACACCATGCTGCTTATATAGAATCCTTATCCCAAAATGACAGCAATAACAGGGATAATGTTCCCTGTGTTCAGAGGAAATAGATTGTGCAATCTGTCTGTTGGCTGATTTCCTTTCTTACAATACAACTTTCAACATCGTAATGAAAACTCTTGTTTTCGTTATAGCAGAACTTTTAAATGGAGTATTTTACACCACAGCACAAAATAAGAGCAAATCTGTTCCTCATAAAAGGCAGAAAAATATAAGTGACTTAGCTGAGCTGTTTTTATGGAATCATAGATTTATTATTCATGTCAGAGTGAGCAATTTGATAATGTTGACAACTTCCTGCAATTTGGAGGCTATATAATTTCACAGAGGAACTTTTTCCATCAGGCCAATAACTTCCTGTGTAGTCCAAATATCCACAAGGAGATAATGACTCTGAGGATTTCAGTTGCCATCGTGCCCCTAGGAAATTATTTACTGTGGTTTGAACTGTTTTAGAAACTGAGCTTATCTAATTTTTCAGCTTGCAGCCATTGGATCTCTGCTAACTTTGTATTTCAGATTGAAAACCTTTACACTACCGGAAAGACTGTATCCTCTCTACCCACCAGTGGTAAAAGGGAAAGAATGAGTCAGGATTTAGGGATTTAATCTTCTCCACTGGTGTGCAGCATGGGAGATCAGGAAGTACTGCTTAATAAGTAGTTTGTTTAACCTGCATACCTTTGGTATACATTTGATCCTTTGTCCGGGAATGGGTGGTATGCACCTCTTTACTGGTATGCTTATAAAAGAGTTTCAAAGATTCACTGAATGGATGCTCATTGTAAAGAGTCGCATATGGCAAGGATATGTATATGGTGTAAGAAGGTTTGTTAGTGTGTGTTAATAACTCAAAATTCATTACTGTTCTCTAATAC
This sequence comes from Phaethon lepturus, assembly GCF_000687285.1. Lineage (NCBI taxonomy): Eukaryota > Metazoa > Chordata > Aves > Phaethontiformes > Phaethontidae > Phaethon > Phaethon lepturus. Next base: position 150,361 of record NW_010544183.1, on the reverse strand, counting down.
ATAGGCAATGGAGAAATATCCTGCCTGAAAATTAGAACAAAATTTGCCTGATGCTCTGTTGTAACCACTTAATGCCACAGCCACCATAGAACAGTAATGGTGCAAGAATTACTGATGTTTCTATCTTCTCTGAAGGTAAAACAAATATTTCCCCAAAATTGGGTCACATTCATAATGAAACAGAGAACTTGTGCTGCAGCCATTATTCTAATAACATCCATCTATAAAGTTGCTTCTGTTATTATAACCATATCTTGGCTCAGAAGTGTGTGAAAATCACACACTCAAAATAAGTAATAAGGTTATTCGAAGATGGGAGGAGATGCGGCTTGGAAGGAAACAGAGAAGCTAATCCAATGCCAATGCATCTCTTAAAGTGCTGTTAATTTTAGGACAACACTTATGGGACAGCAAAGAAAATAATTTCAGCAGGTGGTATAAGACTTTTTTTTTTTTTTGAGCACTTTTGA
>NW_010544183.1:121776-149860 GCF_000687285.1 Phaethon lepturus | reverse complement strand
GGGAAAGACTTCCTTACAATTAGCGCTCTGGGGCTTTGCCTCCGATAAAAATATTCCCGAATAAGAAGTAGTAGAATGAATAACTTGCAAGCAATAACCATTCAGCAGAGGACAAAAATGAACGCTGCATCCGTGTGTTATTTTGGAAACTAACCTGCTTTATTCCTGTGTCCTTGGTGGTATCTGTGAAGGCTCATCAGCAATTTTTCAGCTGTGGATAAAGTGGATCTGCAAGGATGGTTGCAGGCAGCCACTCCTCTACTTGTCTCACAAGCTGCATTTCAGCACTAAACTGTGCGGATTTAGGCCAGATCTGGCTGTCTTCCCAGACTGGCGCAGCAAGCTCTCTAAAGGAAAACCTTGCTGCAGTATTCACAGGAGTACGTATACTCAAGAGCCTGAATGTATGCATGAGCATATGTTTTTGGAAGCTTTCACGGGTTCCACGGAAGCAAGTGCTTTTTCTCATTTTTACAGGTGAGGAAGTAGTGTAAGCCTAACTCTGAAGGTGAGATGGCTAGGCATTTGCCTTGCCCGTGCTACAGGATCTCAGAGAAGTCTGTATCCGTCCATGTAGGTCTGCCCCAGATACACAGAAGTTTAGACCTGCGCCCAAGAGAATACAAATAATTTATATTGCAGCCAGGAACAGATCCAAGATCTCTTAATTTCTATTCTGTATTATTAATGTCTTGCAGATATCTGTCATGTCAAACTTTCCAGGAAATCCAGGAGTTGAGTTCAGTTTTTAATAGCAGCTATTACTCTGATTTCTTAGAATTAGCTTTAATCATTTTAGAAGAGCTGTACAGCAATCTGAAATGTCATCCTAATGCAATATTTTGATATAGTCTCTCATGGCATATATGTTAACTCTTAGTTGCAGGTGCAAGCAAGAAAAAAAATTTAAAAAAACAGTGAGAACAGCAAGAGAACAATAAAGAACGTTTCTGTTCTTTCTCATAGTACTAACTTCAGTTTTGTTTCTTGGGTGTTTTCAGTTAATTTTGCTCCTGTTCTGATTTACAGGAATAAATTATGAGAAGTCTTAGTGCACTGTTCCATAATGTATTTGAGTCCTGAGAACAAAGTGTCTATCTTAGTTTTCCACAAGCGTTTAACATCTCTTCAAATCATGTTTTAATGTAATGGAGAATTATTAATGTAACGAAAAAGTGTGAGGGCTAAAAGCATATGCGCATTGATTTTACTGTGTTTTAATCTACCCTGACTCTAAACACTTGAATTGTGCCTTTGACTTTATTTCTAATTTGAAATTACAAGAAAAATTATTTAAAAAAAATTATAATCTTGAATAAACCCTCTATGTAGGGTGGCAATCACACTTGTAAAATACTACATACAATTATTTACCATGAGAAAATAGTGAGACAGCCAGATACAAATGAAAAAATAAGATACATTCACTCTTGTGTGGAACAATACATGTAACTCAATGACCATCTTGCATTTATTCTGAAATGCATTTGGCCACTGAATACACTATGAATTAAAACTCACTTATCTACAAGCGTGATATGTACATTCGTATTGTTTATGTCCTATTGCAAGAACTGTTAACAGCATGACAAATATGTAAGCATATACAAGTAAGTGAAAGTAAAATGCATTACAAAATGAACTTCCTTTGTGTGGGGAGGTATGCAGTTAGGACAATAGAAATGGTTTTTCAAGTCATCTAGCTCATTTCTCTAGTGAAGACTGGGAAGACACCTTTTATCTGCTATGAAAACTGATTGAGTTCTACTTTTGGTTCTCTTTGCACCACAGGGTTCTGCTGAAAATTAGTTTTCACTTGTAATGGTTTCAGCCCCAACTGTGTTTTCCCTTGAAATCAGCCTACTGTATACAAGTATTTTGGATTGAAATACACACATTTCTTCTTTCAATTTAATGAAAAATTTCAACCCTCTTGATTTATTGATAGACCATCATGCAGGCTTCACAGGTCTGCTCATTGATAAGAACACCTACTGATAAATTTTATTAACCTCCTACTTTGAATTCTTATTAAATAATTAAAATGGATTACAAAAAGTTATAAAAATGTGTATTTTAAACTGTTCTCTTAGTTCCTGCTGATGCTGATTTCACTGCTGCTTTTAGTGATTCTTGTATATGTAATATTTTGTCCAAGTCTGCTTGGACAGACCACTGCTTGAGTCCAGAACACTTAGTCTTCTGCAAATAGTCTCATACTAGCTGTTAGTCTTGTTTATAGCTTTTTGAGGATGTAATGATTTCAGGATTCAGTAATTCAGGAAAATCTAGCAAGTGTTCACTACTCAATCAGCATTACTTTGTATGAATTATTTCTCAATTCAGACCAAATATTTTCTCTCTATGGCACAGGCACAAAGACAATAGCACGGCAGTCTTGGTCATTCATAGAAATGAAACTGAGCTGGATAAGACAGTCAGGTTTAGATTCTAGTTAATGGTATTGTCTTATTGGAATGTTTTTTAGTTTATATATTTCCAAATTTGTATTAGTGATCAGGCTGCATTGCCGAGAATATCTGCCATTTCGCTGATCTCTGTTCCTGTGCAAGGCAAGAATTGAACTCGCTCTCAGGCAGCTTTTGGGTCTGAAGGGGCTCTTGGACATATGTTGAATCTGGGCTTCAGTCTGTTCAGACCTTTTGTTATCAGTTGGAGAAATAGGAAAATACTCTTACCTTCTTAGATTACAGGTGGCTAGGAATTTAAAATGTTGTTGGAAGCAATATTAAACTTTGTCATCATGGTTTGGAACAACTGCTCTACATCAGGAGAAACATGTATTACTATCACACCAAAAAGGGGGAACGGCATTTATTAGCTAACCTTTACTTACTAGATATTTTAAAATATGTACCTGTTACAAATACATGCCTATTATTTGGCTTCTTTTATGTCAAATTCTAACCTCAATTGCATTATGCATGAGATGTTTGGCCTGATCACAAGATATTTTTCTTAAAACGGATTCCTTGAAACACATCCTCTGATGTAGTATTTCATTGAAAGTTGAGGGAAGAAAGTTTCAGATAAATTACTGCTAAAATACCATGGAATGTATGAGATTAAGCTAGTGTGGAACACGAGAAGGTGCCTTGTGTTATTTAGAAAAAAATTACATGAATATTAAGTGCTGCATAATAACATAGAGAGAACTTGGCAGTGTTGTGTATTCTCAAACTTTTCTTTGAAATAATCTTTTTCATCTTTGAACAGGGTTTTGAGACACTTGGATATAAAAATCTTTAATCGCTAAACTTTTATATGGAGTCTGAGGGCCATGAATTCAGATAAATGAATATGTTGGATAGAATATGTTGAGAATACTTTTGTTAAAACATCCTTGATATCTCCTCTGTCTGCCTTAGTTTATTTTTTCTTTTGAAATTAGCTATCATAGCTTAAACTAATCTTGCTTCCAGTTTGTTTTCAAAAAGCAAACCAGTCTTCCAAAGAGAATATGACAAAAAGGGTCTTGGGGGCGTGGCGGGGAGGGAAGGGAAGGTCCAGCTCTTCTACATATCTATGTATGCATACACAAAATGGCTGGCGATGTAAAGAGTGAAATCCTATTTTACCAACTCTGCTTAAAATAGAATATTGCTTTTGAGCTCAGGTTTGGTTTGATAACTTCTAACCTAGACCTCAGCTGTATTTTTAGCTTATAAACCCATGAAAGCAGGGACTGGGAATGAAAATGATGACACTTCACTGTAGCAGCACAACCAGACACCACAGGAATATTTTATTATGATAACCCATGAAGAGAATTCACTGTTAACTTGGGACCATACATAATAAAATACAAACACAGATAATGACTTTAACTCCTTTGCTTTATGGAGTGGAGATTATAGTAGCAAAGAAAGAGCAGGCTGGACTGATTGTCAGAAAAGTGTTCTTTCCAAATGACCTGGTGACCCATCAATTTAATTTTATTTTGTTTAAATTATATGTACTGAGATTCCAGACATAAAATTGATTGCATAATGGCACTGCCCCTGAGCCTGGGGGAGTCCTCCTGAAGCAGGGATGCTGGAATATGCCCAGGCTTTTGTGGGTTTGGAACCATAAATACCAGCAGAGCTCACAGCAGTCCCTGCTGCCAAGGAATTTTTGCATCTTGTTCTTACATCTTGGGTTATTTATTGATATTTTGTTTCTGGGATTGCATCTTAGGAAGCATGGATCTCAGTCAGAGATGATCTTTAAGGTAGATTAGGCCATCTTCAGTGAGCCTTTATTGATTTAGTGCTTATTGGGGAGGCAATACAGCATCCAGTGTCATCAGGTGATGAGATAGAAAGGCTGTGTGCTTCTAAGTAACGAGCTGTAACAAACTTGAGCTCTTTTTAAGTTCCCTCCCATCTTCTCATGTGTTATAGTGCAGTACCCAAGTACAGAGAGGATAAGTACATGGATTAGACTGACTGGGCCCACATTCATCAGAGAAGTATACATTCCCTTGGCCATTAGCAGGTGTAAGAACAATAGATATTAGGTAAGCGGTATTTAGTGTTGTGCATCTTAAAAATCCTCTTAGCCTGATCTACATTTGATCAGCTTTTAAGATCAAAAGGGTTCTCTTCATGTGGGTACTGCATTTCCCCATTTGCTAAGAAAGCTGAGAGATTTAAAGAAAGATGTATTGCTGATATCTGAGCTGGGAGAGAAAAGAGAATTTCATATGTGAACTTACTGATCTATCTCTATTGGAAAGGAGTGCTGGAGGAGGAATTTTATTTCTTTGCATGAGATTTTGTGGTTAATTTGACTCTTCTTCTTTCATGTGCTTTGGTTATGAAAACCTATCAAATCTGTTTTACTTCTGGGTCATTCTCCAGGTGAATTAGCGAAGTCTATCTGAACAGACAGAAAAAAGTACTTTTTTTTCCCCATTTGTTGCATTATATCTTTTCCACCTTATCTTTAAGAAAGTAAACATTTCTCATATGACAGGAAAGGGGACTAGGAGCAGTTTCAGGGATTTCTTCAGAGAGGAAAGCTACAAAGTCTGATTAACAGCAACACTGATGTCCTTGAAATACAAATATGCAGTGCACTTTTTGAAACTTGCAGATAAAGCTTGATGCTTTCCAGCTGTCCAGGAAGGTTCTCAGACTAGAGGGCAAGCAGCTTCTTCTCAATGAGACTGCTGAAACTAGGTGGCTCCAGTGCTTAGTAAGATTATCTAGGTCATTGGTTCAAATCTGTTGTCTTCTTAAGGCTCTTTTTGGTTGTGTTAGATTAAATGAAGTAGTAGCCTATATAGTTCCAATGGGAAGAACTGCTCGTATCACTAAAAAAAAAAAAAGATGTTGTTTGCTGAGGAAAATTCAATGAGCTTTTAAACTCAGACCTCAGTTTTCCCTGTCATTCCCTCTCTCTATCAGCCTCCTTGTTGCTGTTAGAATAATTTTTCTGGTATTCTTTCTGTCTTCCAGAACAGTACCCAAAAAAGCTGTGGTGTTGAAACGCTTTGTGATATTGAAATTCACCTTTTAGTAAAGCCCAAACAAGAATATTAGATAAAACCTAATAAAAAAAGAAAAAAACAGTTGAAAGGCCTTAAGGTTATCGGAAACTATCATACTCATTCTAAAGGTGAAATTACTGAGAATGATGGGGTGAATAATAAGCAGTCTGTGGTTTTTGTTTGGGTGTGGGTTTGGGGGTTTTTATTGTGTTGTTTTTTATAGCATATCTGTGCTATGTAATGTAGGAAATATGTGTTGCTCCCACCATCCCAACCAGTGAAGAAAATGCCCAGTATTTGCTTGGAATCAGTGTCACACGGTGGTTGCCTGTATCGATTAGTTTAAGGATGAACAAAATGCTGTAGTAGAAGAATGAACTTACTTGGATGAGTGCCAAGGAAGTTGAGCCCTGTTGCTTTGTACCACTTTCTGCGGTGGTCAGTGACCACTTGAAGCCAGAGTCTGACAGCACCATTTTCTTCCAGTGCCAGAGGTCTTACTAATGAGGATTTTCTACTACAACCACTTCCCCTTTCTTTTAACTTCTGTTTCAGTTCCTTTGTTTCCTATTAATTTAGTGTGGTGCATCAGAATTTCTGTGAAGGATTTTAGCAACGCAGTCATTGAGCCACTCGTTCTAGCATTTTGGCATCCACTGAAAAAAAACAAACAAACCCTCTTCTAACTTCACACAGTACAAATGCACAGACCATATGGCATCTTGTTGAAGTAACTAGTTTTGTTTTAGTTTGCAGATATTAACTTGAGTATTAAATGCCAGAATTTTTTTCTAATGCAACTGTACTTTGGTGATGAGGGGAAAAAAATAAAATTCCCCCTTCTGCACTACAGGTTTCCTTTTGATCCCCAATAGGCTGGAAAATGGGTAAAATCTTAGCTTTGTTCAGTTTGTCCCATGCTGGGAATCAGTCATCTGGCTTTCCTGTCCCTCTTTCCCATCAAAAGAATTTCTAGTTTCCTGGAAATTTACGTATATATATTTATATTTATATTTTTTCCTATTTGACTTGGACTGGCATCAATTTTAGTTGATATTTTAAATTTAAATAAGAAAAAAAAGCAAAATGAAGAAATCCCGATTTTAGGCCAGCTTGTAAGTGATAGTTGAATATGAAACAGTCACAGTGAGTCTTTTCATACATGTGGCTGATCACCTAATTTTTATGCTATCCTTTTTTTCCTCTTCCTAGATAGCTTAATGTATGAGAGGAGGAGAGAACTGTGCCAGCCAACTACACAGTTATTACCACAGTTAAGGCCACAGTTATTAAGGTATTCTTTGTGAAAAATAGAAAACCTACTATGTGGAGTAATTTTGACAGGATTTTTTCAGTACCATGTGACTACAAGTAACTGTACTATTTTTTTCTTTCCAGTAGTGCTTCTAAGGATGTGTTGTCTCATGCGTAAAACTGTACAGCTGTAGCTTGTTGGACATCATAATACAGTTTGGTGCTTAAGTAGTTGTACAAATTTCATCTGGCAATCCATAAAGCAAATTAGTAAATTTTCTTATTAGCTTAGCTTTTCTTTCGATTTTACTAATTTTTCAAAAATATTAGCAATCCCCTATATAAGAAATCTGAGGAGCCAATTGAGTGAAAGACGACCAACTTTGAAAATCATACTATGAATGCTCTGTTGGCATTTGCAGAGAATCAGTTAGGGTTGGAACTTGAAAAATCCCAGATTAAACACAAATGCCAACGTAATATTGGTGACTGACTTCCCAACACTAGATTAGTTTGAATTCTAAAGTGAGCTTTAGAATGGTGGCCAGGCATTACTATGAAAAAAATCTAAATTTTCTCTCTCACATTCCCATTTCAAAAATTATTGTAATGAACTGCTGGTGAGAAGGAATAACTTCTCTAGTTTTTGATTTTTCTATGCATCAAAATGATTAGAATCTTTTAGGGCCTTCTTCAATGATAAACCTTCAACGAGAATATCCACAGCTTCCTATTATGCATGCAAGCCTGTGAGTCCTGACCATCTTATCCCAAGTTGCCTATTTACAGTCTTGATGAAACACTGATTAGCTCTGATTAGCTAATGGATCTCTGATTAAAATGTCTAATTAAGAAAGTAAGTTATTTTATTCATGCAGTCAAATTAACTTCCTCCCACAAAACCAACATGAAATAGCTGTTCATGCTGTGTAAGTACTTGATCCTGGAAGGTACACAGTGCTTCCCAAGCAGTGAGAATTTAGAGTATCTAAGTTCATTTCATTAGGTATTGCAAGTTATGCAAGCTTATACCACTTTAATGAAAAGTATTTGTGCAAATAATGTTTTCTTGAAAACACTGGTTTATGTTATAAAGCAATGAATATCTTGTTAGTGTTGTTTTAATCATGAATTTATGTTGTGTACAGATTTAACCAAGTTGAAAAGATATATCATTGGTTATTAACTGACAGAGTAGTTTAACTTCAGAATTTTTATTGCCAAAGCAGAAATTTAGTAATATTTCTCAAGTGATTATTCATTAACTTTTAGAAATAATGGTGGTCTGCTTACCTTTGGTGATAGTGTGATGAACTGAAATGCACAGACTTCCACAGTTTTTAATAATTTTTTTAATAAATTTTAATTTGACCGCCCAGCAGTAATAGTGAATAAAGTAGATTGATTATACTGTCACAGCTGAAACAAATTAATCCAGTGCAAGATTTAATAAATCATTGGGACAAGTCTGTCCACAAACTGATGTGTCCAACTAAGTCAGTATTTCATAAAGCTTGCTATGCATGAGGTAAGGCCAAACTAGCATCTGTATGCAGCTATAGAAATTTTCTTTATTTGATGCTCAATAGTGATACAGATGGAGTGCAAAAGTTATAAACAATTTCCAATTCCTAACAACTGGATAAGCTTTTAAACAGTTTTCAGGAGATATATATTCATTTCCACAAGAACAGTGGGAAATAATGGGTTCTTTGGGAGATGGAAACAAATCAGCTACTTTTCTTAAGAAATGCACACTTAATTGCACTTAAGAAATGGACTGTGCAAGTTTAATGAAGGCTTTAAGGATGTGGATTTACTGTGTGAGTGTGGCAGCCAAATTATCTATCCATGGATTTAGGAGTCCCTTAATACTCATAGAAGTGATAGACCATAATGGCGCTGAGGAACTATTAAATCCATCAGGTCAAAAGCAACTTCACATGACAAATTTTACACCTACATTAAAAACTGTCAGATGTTCCTCCAAAATCCTAGCTGCAAGACCAGCTGCTTTTGTTCCTAGTTGAACTACAACATTCACAAACTATGCTCTTGCTCAATTTTTGACATATTCTTCATTGTTTGACTTTGATTTCAATAAAAATATTGTCTGATATGATGACAAGAGAATTCATCAGGAGCTCTCTAATCCACTGAAAACTTTGATTTGACAATTGTGAAAGAGAAAATAAAATGGAGGATGTAAAAGTAAAGGGCCATTAGGAGTCAAGTTCCCTGAAAAGAAGTTGGAGCCTAAGGAAAAATAAACCTGATAACTATGGTACCATAAATTTCCAATGTCTAAAATTTCTTCTGGAAATGAGGAGAAAGAAATGAAAATTCCTGTTACAACACCATCCTCACTTTTTTCTATTATGTACCTACTATATATCACTCCTTTGAGACTCATCTACTCCTACTTCATCTGCCTTTCCAGTAACCCTTGTGCAGAGCAATGTCACAGAAAGAAATAAAGGGGCAAAGTGGAACAGCACTGATAGTGCTGCCCAGGGGTAATTTAGTGGGCCGTGACAATATTCTTAAAAGAAATATACGGATGCCTATTGTGGCAAGGATATAGAGAGAAACAAATCACTTCTGCATGAGCTGTTGGTGTGGGAAGCTTCCAATTCTGCCTCATTACTTATGTTATTAGAAAGCTGAGGCAGGCTCATAATGATCCTGAGCCTTGTTTTGGATGTTAGTCAAATCATTTAACCTTGTCACCTCCCTTTAACCTTCTACCTCAACCCAGGAACGTTGACAAGATCAAGGAACATAAAACACTTCATACCCTCCTGATGGTGGAACATGATACAGCAGCAAGACAATAACTTGTGCCTTAACTCAGTTCTTTTGTTTCAATTGAGTACAATATAATCAGCAACTCATAGGGGGCTTTAAAAAAGCCCATAATAGATTAAAAGTATTATAAGATTTTTTTGAAACAAGGAAAGATGTGTATTCATGTATGGGAATAACTGCTACTGAAAGAATGGGAAATATCTACCAAGTAGTGGAAAATAAACAACAAAACAAACATGATAATTGTTGAAGTACTTCTGTGAAGGAGGAGATGCCAGAGAAACAGAAGGAAATCTAATAAAATACAAGATTCTAAGAAAAGAAAATACCACATTAAGGGGGAGAGAGAGACAATACTTAGATTATATGATTTAAGAAGAAACCAGCTTGACAGGCATAGCCTTTCACTGGATTGAGTGCACCAAGTGTGAGAGGAAGTCTTAATTAGCACTGTAGACTATCCATAAGACTCATCCAAATCACACTGGGAAAAGAGACTGGAAATAGGGAGTCATGGAGGACTTGTTTCTAGGAGACTCTCATTTTAGTGCTGCAAATCTAGCAGGCACTCTTGTGACAGAAAAAAATATTGAATTATCATGACTTTGTCCAGCAGTTGGAAGTGTGGAAGTGCCTGCTGAAACAAATCACTGTGGATGATACTAATCACAAAATAAATTTGGTGTTCTTGTTGTATAATTCCTTGTGGGAGATAAGATTTCATCTTTATTCTAAAAATTTATACTAGATGCTTCCAAAAAAAAAAAAAAAAAAAAACAAAACAACCCCAAACAGGTGAGGGTGGTAGAAATTATGTGAATTGAACATGTAGAACTGAAAACAAAATTAAAACATTTGGGAAAAAAACCTAAATGGAGGTTAGCTCTTTGGCAAATGATGGGAGTTACAATTTAGCTGATTTCTGCCTTTTCTCCTACAGAAGTTCTGGTTCCAACTGATTCACAGCATTTAGAAACTTATGAATACACCACAACAGCTAAAAAACAAAAAGACAGACCATATATAAGCAGGGTTTCTTAATTTTTCAGTGTTACTTCTTCAAGGTTCTGGTTTAACACTAGAAAACCGCATTCTTCTGTACAATGACACTGTTTTCTCTATATGAAAAAGCGTTTTCCCGAGTAGTACGTTTTACCATGAGCCTTTATTGCAGCATGACCAGAGCCACATTCCCTCAGCTGTAGCTGCTGCTGCAATGTACATGGAACACCCTTATAATTCTTCTTAGCAGCATTGTGTCTCAGAGGGCAGGTATTTTCAGTGTCTCCACTAAAACTGGTGTTGTGAATGATAAGTCACCCCTAGTAGTTCCTGAAGAAATAACTATTGAGGATATTTTGCTATTGAAGATAGTATGAGGATAAGGCAACTTCCTCACGCAAAGACATGTGTGATTTTTCAGGAAGGTTCATTCACCTCTGCTGTCAGTTTGCCTGTTAAACAAGGAATGGAAGGAAATAATAGGTAGATTTTTTTATTATTATTATTAACTAGTTTGCATTTCTATGCTTTCTCTCTTGTATAGCCATGTCTATTTTAGGAATGTGTATCTTTAAAAGATGAGTAAAGATTGTTTGAGTGTTACTGTAGTTTGATTTTAATAAGTCTTCAATTAGGGAATGTGGAGAGCAAGAGATCTACCAATATCAGCAATATCTCCTTTTTTATCTTGTCCTCCTTTGTACCCAGCATTCTGTTTTGTCCTTTGCTGTCAAAATAACCTAGCACTCCTCTTGCAGAAGAATTTTACAATCTGTTGAGCAAAACCAAAAGAGAAAAAATGATGCTCAATGGGTAATAAATCCTCCAGGAAAACGCATTTATTAGATAGCCGTGTTGCAGAACTGTGTCTGGGAACGATCTGCAAGTGGTGCTTTAACTGTGTTGTTTTACAAGCCAAAAAAACAGTCTACATCAGCTTTTTCCACTTTGCATTAGAGGTGCAAAGAAAGTCGGTATTTAAAAGCTAAATACCACCTCTTGTTTCATATCTCTTTTTGTAATCACTTAAGCACACAGGTGATGACCCATAAGAAAAAAATCTAGCATGATATTTACCACTTCAGCTGGATACAATTAAATTATATAAGTTAATGAGTTTTCTTAGTGACTAAAACTACAAAAATAATTCCTTTTTTCTTTTGTTTTCTTGAGCAAGGACTATGATTACTTCCCGCCCTCTGTCATTTGATGGTTCTTTGTACGGTCACTGCCCTGAAAATGTCAGCTTTGATTTAAAAGGAATACAGATGTTAAGTCTCCATTCCTGAATGGAAATACCGATTTTTTTTTTGGTTTTTTTTTCCCCCCCTTTGGAATCAAGGTACAGATCTCTGTTCCCTTCTAGTGATGCTTTGTGATGTTAATAATTCTTCCTTGAGATCCTCCAGAACAACTAAAAGATGTCCAGCCCATCTTAGAGGGGAAGAAATATGGAATGTTTACTTAAAATACTTTGCTGTGCCTGTTGTATGGGACATCATCACCCCGCAGGAACAAATGCTGAGTTCTGTCTATATGGTCCCCCTCTCTCTCCCTTCAGGAAATGTGGAAGATGGGCCGCAGTGACATGCGTTGTATTTTGCAAGCATGTGCTGAGAGAGCTGCTGTTTCTCTGTGTGTGGCTTTTGCGTGTATGTGTGATTATGGCAGTTCAAAAGCCTTCTGGGCAGGTACAGAATCTCCAAAGAGGTTTTTTCTTGTTATTATATTTTTACCCAGTAACCTCCTTCTCACAGTGAGATGGATGAGGCCAGAACACCATAAAACCTTAAAGGATGAAGGACGCCATATAATATCAGTGCATTTTCTCAGAAAACAGCATCTGGATTGTATTATATTTTACCAGGTTTATGCAGCTACATTTAAGCAACGACAGGGAAAAGACAAGAGTGCTCTGACTTGAAAATACATTCAGGAGAAGGCAACCTGAAGGGCCTGGAGACTGGCATATATCAAACTCTGATTATGCCCTGAGGAGTTCTTAAATAGTTGTTTTTTCAATAACTTTTCTCTCATGGGACTTCTGTTGAATTAAAAGCTTCTTGAGAATTAAAAGCTGCATGTGAGAAATGTGTGTTGTGGTCTGCTTGTTAATAGAAATGTTTTGGTAAAATGCTGTAAATTATTAGCCTCAGATTTGTTGTTGGAGATTATCAGCTGATTTATAGAGGTTAATCCTGGGTTCGTTGTAAAGAAAAATAGGAAGTAATAACAATGCTGTGGTATTAATGGTCAGTTTTCAAAATGGGAAGGAGTGAAATCTGAGGCTTCAAACCTGGCTCTGCAACTGACACAGCAAACAAAATCCATCTGTCTTACAGTTTTGGATGTTAAAGGATGGATGAAACGCTTTCTGTGGAAATCCACAGGTTATAGACTCCTACCAGAAATAAGTTTATAGAGGCATTTGACTTTCCTATTCCACTGGCCTTCCAGCATGAAAACATGTTGCAACACTCACTCGGGGGTTTCGTTTAGCTTCAGCACTAGTTCATGTGTCAGATGAATTTTGCCTTTTGACTTTATTTGAGGCCAATTTTTCACCTGTTTTATTTAATTCCCTTATTTCTTCCCCAAGAGCCTTACTTTTTTCTTCCTCTCACCTTGGACCTTCTCCAAAACTTATTAAAATCAATAGATTTTTTTTAGTGTCTGCTATTAAATGAATTCATTTTAAAGAGAACTGAAAAAAAAGTATAAAACTGTCACATTATATCAGCTTTACATACTTATGAAGGGACAGTAAACTCATTGTGCATGATAGCTTGTATTCAGTGGAGATCTGTTTTGTAAATTAGTTCAGCTACAGTTTATTAGCACTGAACAGTTACTACTGGTCTTTACTCCGTCTTTGAGAATAGCAAGCCATGCTCAGTATTATTATCCTTGGTACCCAGTTTGAGTCCTTTGCATGTAATATTATCCATTCTGGAATGATTTAATTGGATTTCATATGACTGTGAAGCTTGAGTAGTATTGTAGAGGTTAAACAAAATTAGAAGTTAAATTTCAGGACAGTAACAGTGATATCTGTTTTAACCTGGTGGGTTTTTTTAATTAATGAAATTTTTCTGGGCATAACATGTTACATTTCATAATTTTTAATGCTTTAAAATGCACAACAAATTTCATGACAATAGAGAAACATATATAATAATAAGAGTGTGAAATATTAACCTTATTTTGGAAATTAAACACTATGAAGTTTAATACATGAAAATTATATTTGCCCTTGTGTATAAAGATAACTTTTCCAATTTGTACTGGGTAGGAGCAGACTGGTAGATGTTCAGCAGCAGGTAGGAAAACTCCCTTAGGCATTCAGTGTTGTCTCTGGGGGGAACCAAAGAGCTTCTGCTTCAGTGTCCCTCTGTGCTTCACCACCAACTCTCTCACATCTGTAACCCATCTTATTCAAATTAGGCCAACATCCAAAATATTGCACTTGACCCTGTTTGACTTGACCTGAAATCAAGTGGGGTTACATATCTGTGGTTTTGCCTATCGGAGGTTCATGCTAATTCTTTGAGTGCTTTGGGAATAAGCACATTTGTAACACCTAAATTTTACCTGGGGACTTGAGTCAACTGCACATTGGGTTGAGAACCTTCCTCCGAGCTGGAATAATTTCTGAAGCTCAGAAGCTCTCGGTGAACACTTGTTCTAAAATGAGAGGAGGCTTCCTTTCTCCATGGGCCTTCTCAGAAAGGACTGTTGGTTAGACTCTCTATTCGAAATGGAAATACCCTGAGTTTATAATGGCTTTTAATTGTAACGTAACTATTTATGACTATTATGATTATTACGACTATTCATTTTTCTATGCCCAGACTGACTGTCTACAGCACCAGATTTCAAGATAATTTAAGTAGTAAAATATCAGTGTTACTTCTTACTTCAAGACAGCTTTGTGCTAAAAATGTTCAGCTTTCATAACAATTGGACTGGAGCAACCAGAGAAACGACATATTTTTTTCTCCATTTCTAATCTTCCACCCTATTAATGAAATCATGATATAATTAATTTTGCCAGGCTTATTTGGCTTATTGCCATGTAGCAAATTTACATTTATGTGTTAAAAATTCCGACATTTAATCTTTTCATAATCATGGCTACAGATGTGTCTTTGCTAATCTGTATTTGAATGCTTTGCATAGATACAGGTGACTACCATTTTCCTCTATCTGTTTAAGACCTTATTAGTTTTAAAACCATTTTAAAAACAGCCTTCTGTAATTACTTTTATAATTCACTTTTAATACAGAGACCCTGAAGTTATGTATTTTGCTGGTCCATATACATAACTGTTTGGCAGTGATAATTAATCACTTCACAACAAGATTTGCCTGCCTGTTTAGAATTTACATCAGTTAAAAATCATTTAAGGGATTTAAATCATTGTTCAGGAGTTTACTAACCTCAGCCTAAGGTCAAGAGGAGAATGCAGTTACATTCTTCCGCACATGGTGCTGTACACTATGAGACTTGCAATGAGCTGGTCCTGGCTGGCACTGTCTCACTGCATCTACAATTAAATTAAACTCAATCAATCCTCTAGTTCAGAATACTTACTTGTATCTAATCCATTCTCTTCGTTTCATGTGCGCACATGCATGTAGAATTTCTGTGAGCATGAGGGAGTGAAACAGATGGCTTTAACAGCAAGATTTTCCACTGACTTCTATTTAGTATAATATTTTCACAGGAAAATAATCCCTCACATGATTTATTAGATATTTCTTGAAGAGGAAACCTCGTAAGTATCCATATCATCTTCATTTTTTCCCCCAAATCTGTGTTGTCATCCAAGTAAAACAGTAATTTTCTGAGGAATTAACCTTTTCTGTAGTTGTTGCTTTAACAAACATATTGCTTTTACTTTTAAACTACTTCACTGGGAGTTTACCATAGGCATGTAAAACAGAAATCAGTTTGTATATTGTCACCTAAATTGCACAGAACAGTGGTTTAGTCTAACCAGGAGTTTGCCTACAGCAGGCAGTTTCAAAGGGGCAGCGTTCACTGAGGATGAACCCACTCTAATGCCAGTTTTTCTTCTGTAGCTGTGTGGAAATGAAGGAATGACGGAGCATGCATGGCTTATGATAGGCATTATATGAAGAAGCATAGAGTACGCCCTGTTAACTCCTGCTGATGGCTTTATAAAGCTGCAGTTCTGGCATGTGCTTTCATTGATTTCAAACAAACTAATCCCAGTATTCTCATCTTTGCTTTATGGGTGGTGGAAGCAGCCAATACCATTAAGACCCAGTCTTACATGTTAAAAGAGAAGCATCAGCCCTGTAGAAACTCTTCTTCTAGAGGACTGAAGAGGCTTGGCACATGCAGTTGATGGAGGGCAGGTCTAGAGATTAGCACAAGCGTTACCCCAAAGAATCACTCTTTTGGGCGTCTTTCTGTAGTCTCCCAAAGGAAATGCAGTCCAATATTTAACCAGAGTTATTCCCTTCCCCGATTACCATTGCACTGCTGAAGCTGTAGCAGACAGCCAGGAACAGCAGAGCAGTTCCCTTACTCTAGTCCTTAGAGAAGGAGGCTTGACACAGAGTATATGGAAACCTCAGCAGTTCTGAAACTTCTGTTTACTTTCAAAGTGCTATTATCTGTGATACAAAAATGTCATTCTCCTTTCCAACAGCAGCAAGAATCACAACTTACTTTGTAGTCGTATGATAAAGCATTTTAATAGTAAAGGCTAACAGAAAATACTATTTAAAGGACAAAATTCTGCCAGGGTAACTCACTTGAAATAGTCCGAGTCATACTGGTAATATCACTGTTGAGAATAATATGCATATAAGAGTTGAACACCTGAGTTTTGGGCTGATTTTGTTAGACTGAAAGGGCATTGTTGTGGAATTTTTGTAGGGACCTGTGATCTCTAGCATTTGTTTTGTTTGATTTTTTTCTTATCTCATGTGAATTGAAATAAGAATTTAGAATAAGCACTGTTTAATTTTAATGACTTAGTTAAACAAATGCATTTTATCATTTCATCAGGCTTATGGATTTTTTTTCTCCATTATTGAGCTGTATAATACAAATATTGGTTTTGCAGATAAGGAATTCAATTAGCATTTCAAAGGGGTCAAATTCACTCCCTCTCATAGCAAGTTCTTAGTAGCTTATTTGGGATGATTGGGATATCAAAATGCATTGATATCTAGAATTTTCAGGTTTTAACACAACTTTTAAACCTGGAAAAGTATCTGTATACACTTTAGCTTTTATGGTTTTAATTAGAATTAGGATTTCATTTGCAGTGTATTAATTTTTTGCAGGAGAGTTAAGTTTGCAAAAATAGAGCTTATTCTGTTTCAAATATGGCATGTTTAGAGCTGTCTGGGAGACAATCTTTTGAGTCTTGTTTAACTGAGACTATTCCTGACCGTATTTTTAAGGCAGTAAAAAGACGTGGGGGGAAATGGCATTACAAGAGATTAACTGAAGAACTGCCGCGCTTTCCAGAGGCTGGGCACGCCCTGCGCAAAGGAGCAGCGTGGTTCTGCCGTACGCTCCAGTCCCAAGACCCCGCCGATGCGGGCGCGTCAAGAGCGCAGGACGATGGAGGGGCCGGTAGAACAGGGTGCTGCCGTAGCTCTCCATCCCGGGAGAGGGACGCAGAAGCAGTTCAGTCTCGCCTAACACACACGGACAGGCCTTGCACGACTTCCACTGCCCTCATCTGCCCTCTGACTCCCAGCTGGGAATGCGAGTGCCGCCGGCACAGAGGGGCCGGCCCTCCTCCTGTGGCAAAACATAGGCTCGAAACGGCCAGCTTTGGGGCTTCTGCAGGTTGCAGTAGAAGCAGCTCCCAGTTTTATCTACTCTGGCAGAAAAATACAGGGCATCCAAAACTGCCGTCTTAAAGTGGGCAAAGCTGCACTCTGAAGAGCGAAGCCATTCGAGCAGAAAAGGCAAATTCAGCTTTTTTTGATTAAGCTGTTCTGTTTGTTTGGTTTAAAGCTGCTTTTTGTAACAAAGAGGATAAGGAGGGGGGAAAGGGGTACTGTTCCCAGAAGTTTATGAAAAGCTGAATATAAATAAAAATGAGCAATAGTACTACTCAGAGGAGCACACAGCAACACAGCAGGCAGTAGATGCGGTGACTGGAGAGCAAACTCGAGCACTTGTGACAACTTGTGCCTGCCCAGGTGGAGACTAGAAACCACGGCAGCACCAGCAATTCTCCCAATGCTCTGTTCCAGTTTGTCTCCTCATTTTCAAGTGCATATTTTGCATGCAAACAATGTCAGTAGTTAGTGGATGTCTGACTTCCTCCCCATCCCACCCCTGATAATTTAAACCAAGATTTTGTGAAACATCTCTCACAGTTCTGATGTCTGTGTCCAACACATCTTTCAATCGCCTCTCAGGGTCACCTGCTAAATGAGAATGTTCTCCCAAGGAAAAAAATAATACGTAGAGCAAATCTTTGTGATTTTTAATGATTTTCAGAGATTGTGACTCTGCTGAAAATTAGTGCAAAGTAGTGCAAAATCTGTTAGCTGGCACAAAGATTTATGTAACCACTGCCTACCTTGGCATGTGTGAGGTTTGGCTTTTGCCTTAGTGATCACCTGCTTTCCTAGACTTGCATTTAGCGAGTAACAGAATGATAGCCCTGTTAAAATGCAAAATATTGCAACCTGTCTTTGATGCTGACTGCAGATTAAATTCAACTTCTGTGTAGCAAGATACAACTCTTACAGACTACAAAGCAAATGTAGTCCTACTGGTTCTTGACTGCTCTGTAATAGGAGTTAATGTCCCAAGTTTGCTTCAGAAGTTCTGCCTTAAAGACAGCAGATGTGTTGCTAAAGCCATCTGGCCCTTTTTTGAATATAATTTGTATGCCTATAAATAATCACCATGCATATGGGCTGCATTTCAACCATGTGTTCCTCAAACTATGTAAGTTAAGATAATTTATTTCTTCTAGTCTTGCAAAGAGCTTCTGCCATACTTTTCCGTCCTCTTGTTAATATTCTTGCAAACTACCAGAGTGAAAAAGCAACTTATGTGTACTAAGAAGCCAGAAATGTTGATTAGACAAGGAAAACTAAAATATCGCTTTAGGCTTAAGAAATCACTGACTCTTTTCAGTATTTTCCAGCATTTGAAGTAGCAATTTAGAGTCCCAGAGCTGATTCCAATCTCAAGTCTGCACATGTGTGGCATTAAGAAGAAAAGTGTTAGAGAAGGGATGCAAACAACCTCAGTCAGAGATATTATTCTTCTGAAATTATTTCTGCATAGTATGCAAAAACTTGATATGTGAACTCTTGCTCACCTTTCCATTCGGGAGTCTCTTACTGATCAGCTGCATCGTTATGACTCATATGCATAGAAGATTTCCTAAGCCAGCACTAAATTTGGCTTTTCTCTAAACTGAAAAATTTCAAAAACTTACAAAGAAGTGAATTCCCATTACTTGTGCTCCTTTTTATGAGCTAGTGTAATTTTGCTGTAGAACTTTGCAGTTTATATGTTTTAGCAAAAAAAAAATTTGAATATCATTTGTTCGTATATGGGATTACCTTTACAGAGTATCAAAAATAAGAAGTAAAAATTAATGCCATTGCACCTCAAGTGAAAGGAAACTCAGGTTTTGCACTTCATAGCATCAGCAGAATAAAAAATTCACAGAAACTTTTTAGAAGACAGCTTGAAAATGCATGCTACTTATTGGAAAAGAGCAAAAGGCATTGTCACATGACTGTTTCTGCACAAATGGTTTATAGACTGCTTAACTACCTATAATCGACAACTAATTGTGTTAACAAAATGAATTTTTTTTTTCCCACTCGCAGGATGGTGAAAGATACATCTTTCATTGCAGACCTGCTTAGGGTGTCTGTGAGGAAGCGACAAGAGATTCTTGTTATAGTAGAGTGCAAGTGTCTTTAATTCTGTTGTGGGGCTCCAACTCACACGCATTCTTAGATGAAGTATGTGAGAAGCCTTTTGATTTTAAGAAAAAAAAACAAACCCACACACAAAAAAACCCAAAACATTTTAAACCTCCAAGCATTACTTAGATAAGAATTTTTTGGAAATGGAAGTGCAATACCTAGTGTTTTAGAGACAGTTTAGATGCTTAGCTCAAGAACTTTATTGCTATTTTGGTTTGCTTGGATATGGTAACTAAGAATGTCTTGCTAGTCAACTCAAATTTAGAAAGTCAAATGAAAACTATTTTTTAAATAAGATTGATATGTAAATATACAATTAAAGCTTATACATGTAATGCAAAAGAATGTAATATTCCACTTACCGTTTCACTATCTTTATAACATACTGCTTTCGATCAATTAAGGCTGGTTAGCAGTCTTCTGAACAAATGCTTACAAACTGACAAATGTTGATTCGATGGAAGAGAAACACTTGTGTGTGTGTCTGTGTAAATTTGTTTTTATGTGTAAGGCTTTTGAAAGGAAAAAAACCTGAAATGTGTTATGGCATTCCTCTTGGTAACCATTAAAAGACTCTCCTGGCCATGACCTTTGGATTCCCACAGTGGTGCTGGGACTGCTGGACATCTGGAGTCCCCGAGTCCCCCTAGAGTGCTTCTGCTGGCAAAAGAACACTTTGTTTAATGCTTTTACCTATGCTACCTTGATATTCATCACCTAAGGACTCACGCATGCGCTTTTTTTTTTTTTTTTTTTTAGATCTCCAATCTTGCAAGTAATTGGGCAGGATAATAGCCCTACTGACATGGCATTAGGCCATGATAGTCTTGTATCTTCTTAAGCTTGAATGTCATCTTATTCCCTGTAGACTGAAATTTAGGAAATGCTAAATAAGATTTTCATCCATTTTGAATGGTGAATTGTATTTCACAGTTCCTGTCAGTAACTGGCATGAATATGCATCAGTTACTGTGGAAGATATTTAGAAGAGGTCGTGTGGGTTGAAGATGGGGAGAATTAGCCAAAACCTCCAGAAGCTTATGAGAAAACATTAGTTTGACTGTATCAGAAAAGTATTATTATTTGGAGATTTACTTACTCTCAGAAGTCTGATATGCAGTATGTTTTTAGCTTTGATCCAAAACAATATGTTTTCTATAGCTGTCTTGTCTTTAGAGCATAAGGTTCAGAAGCCACTCTGAAAAAATCAATTATAGTATCAGCCATCAATCTGGAACTCTGTCTTTAGCCTTAACTTATGCTTGAGGCATTTTAAATATTTTTTTTTTGTAAATGCCTGAACTTCTGCTAGTCCAGAATTTAATTCTGGTAAATGATGGAGACTGCCATTTACAAGCTTGCTGTCTTATCACCTTTGCCAATTTCCCATGATATACAGACGGACAGGGAAGGCACGTAAAACTGTCCTAGCATCCTCCACAGTTTGAACGCAGCTCTCGGGGTTTGACTGGGAAAGTTGATCTGGTGCTCTGCAGAGAGTGTGACCACTCTAAGAACAAAGAGATCACTCTGCTGGGATCGTGCATGACAGAAGTGCAAATTACTGCTGCAGCCAAGGCTTTGAGTATCTCAGTAAAGCGATCTTTTCTTTTGGCCTCTGTGAAGCTTTCCTCAGCCTACCTTAGGTACTGATGCCATAAAGCAGCAGGTCTGGGACAAGGTTATACGTAGATTTATGTTTTTTTAAATACAATCTTCAAGATTTTGTAGCTGTGTGATGCAGTTAAAGGTCTGAAAGTGTTCTGGAGTCTCTTGTTTAAGGTTTTCACATCTAGCTTGGATGTTGAATGTTGAATCCTGACAGAGACAGCATTTGAGTGTCATGTGTTCATTCGCAGTATCCATCTAATTTCCTCCATGGCTTGTTTTCTATCTCTCGTATAAATATGATACCTGCATCCTGGGAGCCATATGAAAAATGGGGTTTCCAATTAAACTGGAATGGCTGGGATGCTCAAAAAGGTAAAGGTAGAAGACAGATAGGGTGTGAATCTGCCCGTCCAATGACCTGTAGCACATGTGGATCAGTAAGTAAAAAAAAAAAAAAAAAAAAAGTGAAAAATTTTCACAAGAGTAGAATCCTTCAGATTAAAGTTATGTACAGGAGCTTTTTTAACTTTTTCTTTGTCACTTATTTCCAATAAAAAATCTGCATTGTCAGGAAAAAGAAAATCAGACATAAGTGGTGAAAATTATACAAAGAAATTAAACATAAGCACTCTGTGATACTAAAAGCAAAATTTATAAAGAGGAGTGATTGAATGATGCTGTCAACGCTGCAGCTGATCATTTTATATATACATTTTAACTAAGGTAAAAGAGGATAAAGTGAAACAGGGTGAGGTTTTTTTTTTTTCTGTTTGAATTTTTTGTTTGTTTGAGGTGGTGGGCACGGGGAGGGTTGGTATGATGTCCTGTAGGTTTTTTGGGAGGTTTGTTAGACCTTCAAGACCTACTTTTAGGATATTCTTCAAACAAAAGTCAACTAAGCACTTAATCCTGAGACCCAAAGTCTTGTGAAGCCTGATCTTTGAGTGCACCACAGCCTGCTTTTGCACAAAGGGTGGAGGCAGTGAAGGGTGGTGATACATCTATTAAACAGCACTTTCCAAATATCCAGTGAAATTGAAAATAGCTGTTTCCTTGATACTAACTGCATGATCAAAGGTAGAATCCCCATCTCCTTCCACTTTCTTCCCATGACTATAAACTGCTTGAAAATGTTTGTTTGATTAGAGTTTGTGGTTTCATTTACTAAACATCTGTACAACACTTGTGTCTAAAATCCTTTGAAACCTTCTCTCCTCCCTCTCAAATTCTTTCTGTCTTACTTGTATTGCCTTGATTTTGTTGTGTCGATTTCTGTTTGGAGCAAATAGAAATAAGCGTTTTGAAAACCATAAAATGGTGGATAGGAGTGGGACCACATTTTTAACTACATCTCTCCCCTACTTCTGTCACTCGGGATGTAAACATGGTGCAATCGCACTGTCAATATAGTACAGTATTGTACTGTAAAACATCACAAAGACAACAGCTAGTGATGCTAACGGGGACAATTAAGGGATAAACCAGAAAACAAGGAATGGCTCTAATGAGAGCACATGTCGTGTAGCTGCAGCATTACTTTCCTCTAGCTAGGAGTGCTTTTTCCTAGTTTTCTTGGGCCCCTCTGGATTGTGGCCACTGAGCTACTGCTCCAGTGAAAAGACAAAGCTGGCTGGGTGGATGATGGAAATATTCTGCAGGATGTTTATTTCTGATGTTGATGCCGTTTTGTTGCCTCTTCCTTCCATTTCTGTCCCCTCTGTTGCTGCCCATTTGTACACATCCTCTTAGGAAACTGAATTCCGTTGTGTGAACCTGTGCTGAAATGGATTGACAACATAGTTGTGAGGATCCATTGTATGGTACAAAAAGCTTATTTTACAGAATATACAGAATACTTGCATTCTATATTAATTAGTTTATATTAGGCATGATTCAAGAAGATGGTGCTTAAAACACAGCCCCACATTGGAGAAATCCAGAGTGTATGAATGAACGGTACTTTTACTGTGGCGCGTGGCAGTCTGACCATCTGAGTCTTCCTTTGGAGTTATCAGTAAATGTCCTTAAAGAACTCAAAATCTTATTCCATATAAAAGCAGCATTTCTAAGTTCCATTCAGAAGTGACATAACATAAACTGTGTTCTTCTGGTTTTCTCTGGTCTGTTACCATCTAAAATATCTCAATGCACTAATTAGCTAGGAAATATGCAGAAAATTTAATGAACCTTGTGAGTCTTGTAAGGACTTAACAACACAGAAAGTCTGTATATTGTTGTTTGTTGTGACTTGCAGCAGCTACCACAAGGTAAGCGGTAGAGACGTATCACATCACCTTGAACCTTGCAGGTTGCTGCATTAATCCATGGGGCTGTGCTTGCGCGGCTTGCGCGCGCACTTTGCCTCTCATCTGTGAGGTGGGATTCCTCTGGCGGGAGGAGTGGAGCTGTTGTTTTGGAGCATATACATTCACAGACCCCATTAGGACTATAGCCAGTTTGTGGTTTAGCTCTGGATGTTTTCAATCGCTGGAATGGCCATGCCATAACCTCCATTTCATTCCCTAGTTGAAAGTGTTCTGTTACTTTCCTATTTTTAACACTTTTTCTGTTGGTTTTGATTCAGCTCCTCTTATTCCTGTCGCTTCCCAGTTCAATGAACACTTAAAAGGCTGTTTTCCTTATTGAAGGAGGCCACACAAAGCTCTTCCCATGGGGCACAAGCTTATTTTTTCAAACTGTAAGGTAGCATCTTTTGTTTGCTTAAGTTACAGGACAATGTTGAGAATCAGAAATCTAGGGTAAAGGCATTAAAATGATGTGCCTTCATAGTGTACCAAGTTCAGTAACTGATCTTTTTGTCTTCGCAATTTCAGGAGCTTAGTAACACATTTTAATAATTGTAAGAGATCTATAAGCCAGCTTGTGAAGTGACATTAGCACAAAGACCATATGGATGATTGTGAAATATCTTGTTGAATTTTTAAGGAGTGTGAATTTGTCTAGAGTCATGTCTTCCTGAATACAAAAATAATTTCTCTTCTGTTCGCTGTGAAGTTTGAGTTTCTAACAACACAAAGCTTTGCAAGCTGATTTGTAGATTTTCAGTTCTCTCAAGCTCAACCTTAATTATCGCATATAGATCTTTCTGTAACCTGAATATCCATAGTAATCTACATGCAGAATAGTTTATTTGGGGGTGGGGGAAAAGTAATAAATTAATCGGAATATAAGGTCTTTGCAACAGAGCAGATATCAAAGATCAACTGTTTCAGTTGCTGTTTCTAAAGTAATTTTACCTGCAGTCCAACCACCTACCTTTCAGACTTTCTTTACAAGCGCACAAATTTCCACTTTAATGTACACATGCCCTTTTCACTGTGTGCCACTTTCAGCTGTTGATGAATTATTGATTTCTCCTGTCACAATTCTCTTGAGTTACGGTACTCCTGATGCTGAAAAAGGAACAAGATACTTTTTCTTTTTTTTCTTTTAATGTGTTCCACTCTGTTTAGATTTTCTTATTTTCCTGTAAGGCTATATGAAAGGGGTGTTGAAATGACCACAAGGATAGGACATCAACCTGCACACAGATGGTATGGTGTTGTTTTTTTTTTTTTTTTTTGAAATATCAGATAAATTGATGAAGATAGCAACAGAGTTTTGGAGTAAATGTTTCTGTCAGAAGTCAGTTGTTCTTGCCATCTGGGGAGGAATAAGAAACTGAAGGTTTATTAAGAAGATAATTTTCCTGGGTTTATTATGGGTTTTCAGTCAACCTTTTGAAGCATAATCATGTTTTTATAAACCTGCTGTGAACTAATTGGGTGTGTTTACTTTTCTTTTACAGATAGCATACATTTAATTGAAGCAGAAAGAGGTTAAGAAAACAAACGAAAAATAATAAACTAAAAAAACCCCAAGCTAGTGGCTTAAACTTGCATTATTAAATACCGGTGGTTTGATTTAGACTTCCAAGACCAAGGATTTTGGCTTAAGTAACTTTTGCTGTTGTGGGTTTATTCATCATATACAGTCAGACACCCACTCCTTCTAGCATCCTGGGTTTGACAGAGGCCAGTAATAAGACAGTTCAGAGAAATATGCGAGATCTTCACAGCATGCAGGTCTGAGATGTGTTTGGTCTTTTTCTGTATCTGTTAGAAGCTGGCGTAAGACCTAAAGCATGTAACTTCATTTAAACTCTGCATTTGTATTATTAGTACTATAGATCAGATATTTGCTATCCAAGCATTAAGTTTATTAAATGTTTACATCTTGCCTCAAATATTCTGCATCATGGAGTTCCATGGTCCATTTGCAGACTGGGGAGAAACACAAATTTTTTTTTTATGTTTTGTCACTTTAAATGGAGTCAAATGTTCACTGGTTCCTCTGCCTGTGAAGTTTTGGTAAAAGGGATTTTTTTTTTCTTAAGAGTTCCATTGGTTGCTTTAAGTCTATGTTGATTCATATCAATATTAGAGAAAGTAAATACACATTTCCTAAAAGGAGTAATATAATGCAAACTGTA
Source organism: Phaethon lepturus (assembly GCF_000687285.1). Taxonomy (NCBI): domain Eukaryota; kingdom Metazoa; phylum Chordata; class Aves; order Phaethontiformes; family Phaethontidae; genus Phaethon; species Phaethon lepturus. The sequence continues at coordinate 124,238 of NW_010544183.1, read as the reverse complement.
ATGTGTGCTGATAAGTGGGATGAATGATGGATAAATTAAAAAACAAAGGAATGTATTGATTGTTATATGTGAATCAAGTATTGAACTTCCAGCCCAGAAATGTTTTTTGCCAAAATGTTAAAGGTCTTGTTACTAGGTGATCGTAGATGCAATGTTATATCTGCACATAGAATATAATTTCTCTCTGCACTGAACTCCATAAACATCTCGTCGGAGAAGTAAATTGTTTGACAGTCAAATGCAGGATGTGCAGCAGACTTTAGTCCAAGTTTATTGTTGTTTATGCGATCTGCAAATCCAATGATTCTTGGCATAATAGGGGAAGAAACTTCAGTAAAAATCACTATTATAAGCAGATGACATATGTTCGTGTTAGTATCCGTGTTAGTACCCTTGCAGATTATCTTCAAAAGAATTCAGTTTTCTGATCAGAAACAATGGAATAAAAGACAGTGGCATACTTCTTTTCCTCTTTACCTGAATCAAACTCAAATTTATCATGATGTAGGAAGCATTTCCATTTCTTGTTCTTAGAACATTTCTATCACTATAATACAAAGGGTATTCTGAAATAATATTTAGTTTTTTATATTTTAGGACACACAGAAAATAGGACTTCAAGAGAAAAGAGGTTGCTACTCCTTCCCTGTCCCAAAACAGTCATGAATTTTTAAGAAGGGTTTTGACAGACAGTTCTCTGGGAAATTTTATTCCAGTGTTTAACTGTTCTTCCAACTAGAAAGGTTTTCCTACCTTAAATGTTCTTCCTATCTTAAATTTACCACACTTACATTTAACCCTATTGCTTCATATCTTGTCTGCTATAAATCTTAAAAACAGCATAAACATCCTCTTGCATTTCAAGCCTGTTTTTCAAAGAGCTTATTAACCCCTTGAAAGTGATCAGAATTTAAAGCCAATTTTCAATTCTATCATTTTGGTCTTCTGTGAAATATCAAACGGTGCGAGATTGGGGCGGACTCTGATGAAGCCCAGCTTGACACTGTTCCTTTCTAATTTAAAGTGAAATCTTGAGAATTACTCGCTTGAGTAGATCTTTACCAGAAAGCTGGACTAGTTCTCGTTTTCTGTAGATTTGTTATGTTGTGCAACTGTTTCAGAGTGGTTTCATCTTGACCAAGTTTTGTAGCTTCTTTACAAGATGGGCATGTAAGATACTGCTTTACTAAACTCAAGGCATATGGCGTTTACTGCTTCTTCCCCAAGGAAAGCATAATATTGTGTCATAAAAGGAAAAGGGATTGTCTTTGACAAAACTTGCTCTTGACAAATACCTGTTGGCTGTTGCTCACTTAATTTCTTCATTTGCAGATCATCTTTTTACTAGTGTAGGCAATTTCTTTCTCAAGTTATGTGAATAGACATAAATAACATTTTGCGTTATTGTTTCAAAGATGGTTTCACGTTCAGCCACGAGAACGGCTTCTAGAAAATAATCGCATTGCCAGAGTTTTAGGTAAACTGAATATGTGGTTTGAAAAAGGATAGTTAACGCTGAAGTTGAGCCCTTCTCACATGATGAGCCAGATGTTGTGTGTTTGGACTTACAAGTTCCGTCATAGGTATGCTGCATTCAGGCAGGGGTGTTTATATTGGCTATCTCCTGGAATCATTTTAAACACAGACTTTGTTTAATTTAAGTCCACCAGGAATGTGTCCCTCTAGTTATTTATTTTCTCCTCTATACAAGGCCTTCCAGAATCCTTGATTCTGGGCTGAGTTGGGCAGATTCTCTGTCCTACTTTTCAAAGCATCTGATTCATTTTTCTTTGCTGATTGTTTCTGGAAATACCACCAAACTTTGACAGGTTGTAAGCTGTGAAAAGGGATGAATAAAAAGCACAAACCCATGGCTTCTGTGGGAGACGGTTTTCCATTTTTTGCAATCAGGGGGGTGGGATTTTTTGGTACTTGAATAATTTTTAAATAAAAGGATATGGCCTATTTTGAGTAAGGTTCTTTGATCCAAAGATCTCCTTGCTAAGAATGTAATTTATTTCCACAAATATTTCTTACCCAGTCCTAAACAGAAAGTCATTGAGTGCCTCAGACCTCTCTCTTTGCTTGGACAACAGCTCCTTAATCTCTCCTTCCTTCTCACAGATTTGAAAATTATTATGATACCAGCTAAGGGAATGACAGCATCATGCTGTAGAACATGTAAACTCCAGAAAAGGTTGTTTGGGGGGTTTTTTAATCAGGAATGTTGGAATATTTTATTTGGATAACATGATTTATTGCAATAGCACCTTTTGTGAATAATTTCTTTGTAAAGTTTTAGATAAAATTCATAAACAGGTAGGCCTCCGCCATAAAATGTAGATCTGTACCTAAATCAAGAAAATGAGCAAAAACAACTAGGGTCAGGATCTATTCTGTCGTTAATGCATTGGAGCAATAGTGGCCCAGTACACCTGGGAAATTCAGCATGAGCAGCAGGA
>NW_010544183.1:89262-121745 GCF_000687285.1 Phaethon lepturus | reverse complement strand
CAGCCGTAATGACGCCCTAACTCTTTCATTATATATATGCAACTGGTGCAGCCATTTCATTCTTTCACTCACCTCTGAGAGATGATCCATCCTTCAGTGGTGTTCTGCTGATGTTGTATTTGATATTATACAAGAAACCTTTTCCCCTTTCAGTGATCATTTTTGCTCTGGGGGAAAAAAAAAAAATATTTGTGTTATCACTTAAACTGAGTAACAGGGAAATCCAGCAGCAATCGTTTCTCTCTTACAAACAAATGGCATTATAGCTGTCTACCTATTCAATACAGTATGGCCAAACGTAAACTACTGCCTCCCCAACTTTGCCTGGAAATGTCAGTCACTCTGTTATGTAAGGTCAAAATCTAGCATGCCAAAAATAGCAGTCGTAAGAGTCAACAGGGACTCAAGGCTTAGCAGAGCATGAAACTGGACATGAAAGTGGACATAAACTTTTACTAGGCACTAGTTACAGATGGAAAAGTTACAGAGGAAAGCATCATTCCTGGAATCAAGTGGAGGGTCTTACAAGCTGGAAGTAAATTTATGTGTGAAACTTCACGTTTTCAGATAAGATACAAATAAGCTCAAGCGTGTTATTGCTGAACCATGTAAATACATCTTAAGCCACTTGCACAAGGGAAGGAATGAAAACAGTTAGCACTGAAAAATGAACAATTTGCTTTTCATTCTTCCCGCTTTTTTCTTGCCATTCCCAATCCCAGTGCCTTGAATGTGTTGCGGTGGGAAACAGAGTGGGACATCCTCATCCAAAATCATCATAAATGTTGATTTTATTACTCTTTGTCAAATCAGAATACCTTTTATGCTATTGAGCTGCTATACTCATTTGGACTTCTCTCTCACTACCACTCATCTGTGAATAATAGATATACATATAGTAATTTGGGAGGGTATTTCTCAACTGAATTGCTCTAAGACAACACCATTTTGTCTGAATTTGCTCCCTAACCCCTCTGACTTTAACCCTAAGTAGTCATACTTCATCTGATCTCTTGTACCCTGAACTGTCTATCAAATTCTGGAGTTGAGTTTTTGGGAAACAGTTCCAAAACGCGCAGGAAGGACACAGCAGGCAAGCAGCCAGCACAAAGCTGTTTCAGCTCCTCTTCCTCATCCCCCTTCTCAGAGCTTCTCTGCACGTGCACGGCTGGCGTCCTTGCAGTCACAGCAAGTGCTAAGAGACATGACAGTCATGAGGGAGCTACAGCGACAATTTTGCAAACATCATTGTAGTATGTGGGTTTTTTTAATAAATGGTGCTGTAGTCCGTATTTGGTTTACTGTAAGGATATTTTACCTGAAACGCACTGAACGTAATCTGAAGCTGATATGATTGGGGATTTTCTTTCACTCACTTTAGGCTAAACTGCTATACACTGAGATGTCTTTACTTATTATTCCTACCAAGAGCTTTCCTACCACAATCTCAGTTGCAATTACCAACTAGATCATTTTGGCCTTTCTTTATAGGAGAAACTGCTGGGTACTGTATAAGAGTACCTTTGATATACATATTTTTGTTGTTGTTACAGGAGGATTCAAATTCTTCCCCCATTTGTTCATCTAGTCGTTTATGCTCAAGAATATATACAAAGACCAGTAGCAAGTCTTAAGATTGGGCCTTCAAAGGTTTTTCACAATTTCTTTGTTGTTTGGTTGGTAGGTTTTGTACTGGCATATAATATCAGTGTTTTATCAGCATGTAAAATTTTTTTGTAATCAAACAGGCCGTAAAAAAAAGACATTTTTTTCTTTTTTCTAAATCAATTTCTGCCCAGAAGAATCTTAAGCCTGCTTTTCAAAATACAGCTTTTACTTATAATTTAGCTTCTAGTTTTCTATGGCAAGAATTATTTATGGAGGTACCGTCGTAGATGTTTCTGTCCCTCCTTAGGTTTCTTGCCAATCTGTGGTCATGTTCACTTGTCCTTTATGTCTTCACACCATTTTCTTTCTATTTATGTGATGTGTCTCGTATAAACCCTACATTGAAAAATAAAATATTGCATTATACAATAACTGAATTTCTTTGTCTAAGAATGTCAAAGAGTCAGGTTTTCTGCTGCTAAATATTATCATAACATCAATCCCCTTCCTCCTTCTCTCTCCAGCTATAAAACTTAAATTTTCATGCTTTATTCTCTAAATCACGAGGGAATATTTTCCTTCACATTCTCCCCTTATAATTAGTATTTTTTACTGTGATCAGGTTCCAGCCTCAATGCAACTGCACACAGGAGCAGTGGCAGCTGTTACAGGTGCCTCTTTGAAGCTTGGGAAGAAAATACACCTAATGAAAAGCCTTGGATACCCTCTCTAAAGGTGTTTGTGGATCAATTCTAGCAATTTCATCTCTTTCCCATCCCTGTGCTACCCAGCGTTTCTCTTAGGCTTAGTTTGACTTAGTTGCAGAATTTCCTTTCCTCAAGAGATACTGGCCCATGCAGAGGTCAAAGGCATCCTTTATGAGAGGAGTGTCCCAGACCTACTGTGCATGTTGCTTGATTTTTGACAGACTTCAAATGCAACTTCTCCAGAACAATGCTCGCTTTCTAACGAGTGCCCTAATATCAGAGCTTTCCCAGATCATGGGAACAACAGAAATCGTAAGTTTGTTTGCCAAGCTAAATTACAATTGTGTTGGGTTTTTTTTCTTCCACCATGATTCATGGAATTTAAGTTTCTTTTAACAAGCGAGGTACATATGTTAAGGGTCTAGAAAAACTGTCAAAGGCTTGAATACACCATGGCCAATGACTTGTTTGCAAACAGGATTTCTTTAAATATTTCTATATAGGTCATATCATTGCATAATCAAAGTTTGTCAAAGTAAAGAGCACCTTGGCCCTACCACGTGTCTCTGTCCACTCTATTTGTTGCTTTCTGCTGCTAGTTCAGTCTGACGGCAGCTGAAGCCATAAGAAGACTTGGACCCATTTGCAGCCAGTTTTTGGGCCTTTCAAGGCCTTCACACATTCAATTATCTCTTCTCAGCTCACGGCAGCAGCTCAGCTCATAATTATTTACATATCCCATCTCTAATTGAGGGGTGGGAATTACTATCCCCATTGGGTAAATGGGAAATTGAGGTTATATTAAGTGTTTTGTGTAAGGTGGCAAGGAAAATGGGCAAGAGAATAGCCAAAGAGAAAGTACATTTCTTAAATTACTTTTTATTTTGTCCAGTGTATACACTACTGCTACATCCTGTCTGCCATACCTGAAGTGTTAGCTTCAGATGGGCTGGTGGGTTTCTTTGTTTCTATTTGGATATTTGCTAATGTAAAGAAAATCACACTTAAAATTTCCTCTCCTCTTCATTCTCTTGCTGTCTGTCTTGTATAACAAGGCACAAAAATCATCAAATACCTTCCTTATTTAATGGTTAATTACGTTTATCATTACCACTTGCAAGTATGCTATGTCTTTTCCGCTTTTGTCTCAGACCCTTTTGTGTGTGTTTTTGCATTCTAGAAACTTCTGAAATGTTCTTAACTCAGTATCCCTGTTGCATCATTGAGATTACTGCAATTATCCTCAAAAGTACCATGTAATGCATTTTCTTCATGCGTAGCACGTGCATGTGTGTGTGTATGTATTAACTGAAAATATTTTCATGTTCATCTTCTGGGAATTATCTGTCACCCCTGAACAGGGGGGCATTTTAAGATCAGCATCTTTTGGCTTTCATTCCCTGGTTTGAGCTTAACATGATTAAAAAAAAAACCCCCAAAACCAACAAAACACAACTGTCATCGCTGTAGTACTGTATACTCTACAGCACTGTTGTTGCATTAATCAGAGTGAGTGCTTTCCACCTGCGGGTAGTTTCACAAGAGCTCTGACAGCAGCGTGCAGAATGCCAACGCAAGCTCAGTTGAGAGAGTTTTACCCAGAAGTGCACGTTTGTTACGTACTTGTTGCGGTGGTTTTTATCACTCTTAGCAATTCACCTAGCTAATTCCAGAGCTAAATACTTTAATTTCCTCTTATCTAACTTTAATTTATCATGATTGTGGGTAGTTAGGCAGACTCGCTCCGTTTATACTCTTTATTGTGAACACACCTACAAGTGGTAAATAGGGGATGGGATGCAAAAGGGGAGAGAAACTAAACGTGCGGGTTGCAATGTGAAAAGAAGCATATAAAGACATTTCCGAGGGGTGAGTGAGGGGATTTTAGAAAGCTTTAATGCTGCCTAAGACCTTTTTGCCAGAATAATACACTTGATACAACACAAGGAAATGCATTCTTACTGAAATAGATGAAGTCATCTTATGAAACTGGGAGACACCTATGTCAGACGAAGCAGCGACAAAGACCATGCCTCAGCTTGTCAGTTAGGTAAATACAGCCAACCACTTCCTAGCAGAGTCACACAGCCACATGACCTGCAAACAAAAAAACAGGTTTGGGGTTGGGTTTTTTTTTTTTCCCCTCCTGAGCTGGATTGCTTTGCTTAATGAGGTCTTATTCAAGCTGTAAAACCAGGTGAAAATTACTTCTGGTGAACTTGGCAAATTCTTTAATATTATGAGGATCGCTTCAGCCTTTTCAAGAACTCTGGAGAAAAATGTAACTGATCAAATTTGACCTACCAGATGTAAGGAATGCAGAAACATCAGTGCCCTGACCCTCAAAAGCTAATGTAAACAGGGAAATAATTTAGGATATAGTTACTGTCCAGTTAAAATACAGTTAAAGCAAACCCCTATTAACGTAGATGTAGAGTCTGAAGTTAAGCTGGCTTTAAGCATTTCAGTTGATTTGTATCAAAACCTTTATAGAGGCTTGCAACGATTGAAACTGAATCTAGAAGTTCAGAAAAGGATATAATTGTAATAAATCCTATTCATTCTAGTATGTGAAGACTTTAATAAATATGTCTAATCAAAAATGCTGAATTCATTTGTATTTAACCAGTTTGCTGGAGCTAAGCGGAACCTGTAGGTAGCAATTAGATTAATTCTGCATAAATTGGACAAAAATCTTTGTTCTTCTTTTCAGATGGATTTATGCTTCACGCATAGGGATGTCAGATGAGGAAATCATATTCCCCAGAATACACAAATCTTGTGTATATTTTTTCTGTGTTACTTGTCTTTAGCCTGGGAAGCCAGGCCATATATGCTGTGCAGAAAATATGAGATTTTAAAAGGCTTATTTTTAAAAATACTTTTAAAGGTCTGATCTGTAGATTTTTAAATTTTATTTTGGTTCTTCTATAGTCAGATGCATGCTTGAGGCAATCAAAATACATAAGCAACAAAGTGTATGTCATGCAATAGTGGATATCATGGTAGTGATATACAAAGTGCATATCATGATAGTGTAGCCTTGGATAATGCACATTGTAAACCATATTTTCCATGTTTACAGACTTAAATTCTGAAAATGTCCAGAGAAGGATTTTCACATCTATCTCTTCTTTTCACAGATAATCGCAAATGACTATCTGTATAAAACGGTTGTGAAATGGGGTTAGGGTTAGTAGTAGAAAGGGAATCCTATCAGCTCAGAAATAATGGTTTCTCACTGGTTACACAATGCACATATTGGTAATCTGGTGTTCATTTAATCTGCTTTTTATAAATGTTCTGTTCCTATACATTAAATACTCGCTGCATTGTGAGCGTTAGGAATTCGCTTGCCTTCATTTTTTTTAGAGATTATCATATGCTTAGGTAGCCATTTTTCTTCTCCTACCCTCTAATATGAAATTTATATACATGGTAAAAAGCAGTATTTTAAGAGAGTTTTCAGCCACAAAATACATAAAAAAAAAAATTAACAGAAGATTTTTGATTGTTTTTTTCATTGAAGGAAAATAGTACTTAAACCAGAACAACAACTGACATATATGATTAACACCTGGGAACACAAGTGTGATCTGCTCTCCGCAGAAGGATTGCATTTAAAATAGTGTTGGGTGATTAAAGTATATAAAGCTACTAGTCATGCGCCAAAATACTGCCCAACAGGAACAAACCAGACAGTGTTATGAGAACAATCAATTCTATTTTGAGTCTAAAACACATTTTTCAGTTTCCTTTGTGATATACAAAATGTAAGTCATCTGTGCTTCATCCTAGAGAGAAAAATGAAAACACCATTTAAATTGCAATAATTTGGTACTTTTTTTTTTATGGAATAATTTTAAGGGTCTTGTGCTTATGCACCATCAAACTTTGACCACTTAATAAGATAGCATATTGCTCCCCTAGGCTGAGACTTGTTTCAAGATTACAAAGGCAAAAAAGGAAGTGGTGAATTATAATGATCAGATTGAAAATGCTAGCCTAGTTTAAATGTAAGTGACATCTTTCAAATGTGTAAGGTAATAAAGTCCCAAGTATGTTTCTTGAATTCTCATCTATTAGTGTAAGTATTTCAGTGCTCAAACTCCCTCAAAAATCCATTTTTCCTCAACTTTTCTTCTGTCAGAAGGTTTAACAGGCTCTCTGAAAGATTTTTGTCCAACAGCCAATAATTGAATCTGCTATTAAAACATAATTGTTATTCACACAAACAGTACAGGCACCATGATTTGAGATCCCCTAATACTGCTTTTTTTAATTTATAAAATTATTCTTAATTATTTTTAATTCTTTTTTAGAATATCTACCTTTTTAATTATAATATTTAAAAGTATGTATGAGAAGTATGTATTTTACATAGATAGGACACACATCTTTTGGTCTGTATTGTTCCTATTCAGAAAACTGCATCTTGTCCTTTACCTGTGGGATCTGGATCTCCAGGGCACTGTGCTTTGTTTAGATTGGATCTCATAGTAACTGTCACTAAATTCTTCAGTCGACTAATCAAATTGATTACTTGTCTGAAATGAAAATGATTGCATTTGAGAATGAGATAGATGGTTCTCATGTCTTAAAACTAAAAGCATAATACAAAAATACAAAAAAAAAAGTTTAAATTATTACTTGGAAGTTCTATCCATGGCATAGAGACAGAATTTATGCACATGGTAACCTATTCATACATTTGAGTCACAACAAAATAAATTTGAGAAAGGATGAACGACTGCATTTTCTACCTAAAACAGGATATAACTATTTTGTTTCATCCACACTCAGACATAACTTCCAGTGCCTAAGAGTAACTTCTCTGTTTCCAGGCAAAGATTTTCCTGGATCAGTGAGCGGAGTCAGTGACAGCACCATACCATGAATTTTCACTGCATCTGGCTCTTTGCCCCTAATATTAGGGTCACTGCTGTGAAGCAGATCCCGTCATTGAAAGGCAGAATGTAATGCTTAGTGACTCTGATCATATGATGATACATGAAAATTGAGACACAATTTTGAAGTGCTGCTAGGTGGCATTTTCATTCAAAAATACACACGTTTAGAAACAGCAGATTACAACGAGTTGTACAAAATGTCCATTCCTAGTAATCTCCTTTTTTGTACAAATTTTGTGCTTTTTACTAGGTGTGAAAAGGTTTTAACAATGTAAGAGTGCAAAATTCATATTCCAACCTAATCAACATATTTGTCATGCCTCTATCTTCACATAAAGGATGATTCATGAAGACATCGGGGGGGGGATGCAGGCGGGACACAAAAGGAAAGATATTGAGCATTTTTGGCCCAGTGGTATCCTGCACAGCTCAAAGGTATACAACTCCAACACCTGATGTAAAAGACCGAGGGTAGGTAAGAAGATGAAAACATGCATGACGTCAGACTGCAGCCAGAATTGGAGCAGCTAATTGCTGCATGTTCCATACACACAGCAATTAGCTGCAGCAGCAGTGTCGGCGGCAGTGGCTCTCCCTGCCAGCCTCCAGCCTCATCACGCTCAGGTGATGCAAACCGCCACACAACCGAAGTAAAGCTGGGGGGAGGAAGGCACAGGACAAGGCTCTTGCAGGCAACTTTGTTTTTTAGCAGATTATTTGGGCTTCCTAAACAATTCTAGTTTGTTATTTTGGCACATCCACAGTAGGGCGTAAATGTTAAATGCAAATCTGTGCCTACAGTCGCTGCTTTTGTTTTGCAAGCTTCACAGTGGTATTTCCATGTGATAGTTGCAGTTGAAAATGGCATTTATTCAGACATTCCTTGACACAGTCTTTACCTTTTGCAATGCTAAATATTGCTCTTTACCACCCAGGGAAAAGTGTGTTTTTAAAGATTAGTGTGGTTATTTATTCATGTAATTTAGATTGACCCTAATGGGACCCTTCTGGAAATGGCCAATGTTTCCAAGGCTGATTTTTCACATTACCCACTAACAGGAGTAGGTAATGATAGCAACCTTTGCTACCATGGCTTTTGAAAACGGGTGTCCAGAAGTGTCACTTGCAGGCCATTTGCAATGTGTCCAAAGAGAGCATCCCAGGAGATCTCATCAACCATCCTTCCAAGCGACTGTTTCAATGACCCTCTAACAGTTGGGCCCTCTGTGTGCATTGGAGTGGGCCAGGGCTGGTGCTAGTGGTTGTGGGGCAGCCCCATCTTGAGCTCCCCAGCAGCTCACCGCCCAGGGCCTCCCTGCAGGGATGGTGGCAAGAAGTTGCAAACGTTCATTTCCAGTTCTGAGCATGGCTACAGCATCATCACCCTGTTCAACGCCTTCCGCTGCCCTGCACCATTCAGAGGTTTGAATGACCTCAAGAAGAATACCAGCAGCAGCGCTTAATCTGAAGGTGAGGATGCAGAAGTGCTGGGGCCCTGCTATGCCCAACTCAGCTCGCCCCCAGGGAGTAAGAATTAGCCAAAAGCTACATATAAATTCAAGGAGCCATTTGCAGTGGAGGGAAGGTCTCATTGGACCTAAATAGCCTTGTTACAGACAGCTATGTGGAGTCCTGACCACCATCTACTGGCCCCCTCAAGAGATGCTATAGGTATAGAAATACATTTCTTTTATAGAACCCTTAAAAATACATGAGCAGAATATGCACCTGAAAGAAACTCTTAATTAGAAAAAGGCAGCCTTAGGTTTTCAAGTGGACTGTAGAGACATGCTCCCCAAGTCAGCAAAAACCAGTAATAATTAAAAAAAACCAACACTGTTACTAGCACCTACCTGCTGCATCTTCAGGCACCTCTAGCCAATTCTTTGAAAAAAAGAAAACAGCCCTGGGCCCTCCCTCCTACACTTTAGGTTTTTATCCCTGCTCTCTCTGTTCTGTTGCTGCACTTATTAGTAGCAGCTGTTAGGATCTAGCTAGTAGGAAGGAAACAGTATCGTAATTTTTGCTCATGTCAATTGTGCCACTAGCTTGAGGATTACTGCAGTAAATGTTGAAGACAGGATCAGATTCAAGCAAACGTGATGTGTGTATGTAGAAATTTGAAGGTCTTTTCCCAGTCGATACCTGAGGCAAATTGGTGAGGCAAAATCACCTCTATGCTGTTGTGTCACCCGTACTACCTTGAGCATAGCCGGTGCATGCCATAAATTTAAATAACTGATACAGGCAGAACACTATTTGACAAACCAAAATTACTTTTGTTGAGAAATGGAAAACTGCGTATCTGACGTGTTACGATAACAAAGCAGCAGTTCAAATCCATCACCCTTAGAGCAACATGCTCACTTTGGCAGAAAGCTCCGTTACATTGCAAGTATTTATGTATATTTTAATGTTATTCTTGGACTACAGATATCAATTCTGCTCCTCTAGGTGGATAATCTCTTGAATCCTCCAAATTAATCCTATGGCAACAGCTGAGAGAGCCATAGTGCACCAAGATTGCTATCACTCTGAACAGCTTGTTTGTGTGACCCTTGACTTTTCCAAATATGTCATCGCTATGGCTAGCCACATCCCTCTCAAACATTACAGAATCTGTACCTCTTAGGGCTAGCTAGTCAAATCAATCCCGTAGCTCTTTACAGCAGCTCTCCAGTGTATCTTTCTATTAGTGTAATGACCATTCTCTAATCTTTTGTTATTGCTATAAGAATTTATTTTATTACTTCACAATTGGAAGCAAGATGTGCATACAATTTAAGGCATATAATGATTTGACATTAAAGAAAGGGTGTTATTTTGAATATATGCTATTACAACAACTTTACATGTTTTGTAAACAGTAGTACACTAGAATATCTTTGCTGACCCAAAAGTGGGTTAGTATCTTCCTCAGAAGAATTTGTTAAAACATATTTTAGTCTTTGCTTGGGAGCTGGAGGAGAATGGAATAGAGATGTGCTTAAACTACATTGTTGTTGTGTTAAGTCATTATGACTCCATCGTTGGTGTTTTTGGGGGTTTTTTGTTGTTTTTGAGCTAGATGTTTAACAGTACCAGAGGCTTTTAAAGTATGGCTCTGAAATGTATTACGATTTCAAAAGTAATGGGACTAATACTCCAAATAGATGTAGAGAGTGCTCTGCTAGACCTCTGCTAGATATGGGATTTCTGCAGCATTCTCCATTTCACAGAACAGAAGCCATAAAGGACAAGAAGATTGTATCAAAGGCAAGAGTAGACCCTGGGCCTTTTCAGTGTCAACGATGTACTTTATTTACAAGACTATCCTGCTTCAATAGTAGTATGTTCATTATTGTCACCTCTGCCAGTATTCACGCCTACTTGGTTGCTCATCATACAATGTTCTTGACTGAACATACACTTTAACATTCTCTCTCAGGTGCTCATTAACAAGTAGTGAAACATTGCTGTGTGGTATTTTTAGCTTAGGAAAGTCATGTGGTCATTTGTTTAACAGACAAATATTTAGAATCAGATTATCTCAAGTTGGAAGGGACCCGTAAGGATCATCAAGCCCAACTCCCTACTCATATGACTAAGAGCATTGTCCAGACACTCCTTGAACTCTGACAAGCCTGGTGCCTGACCACTTTCCTGGGGAGCTTGTTGCAGTGACCGACCACCCTCTCAGTGAAGAACTTTTTCCAATCTGAACTTCCCCTGATGCAGCTTCATTCCATTCCCTCATGTCCTATTGCTGGTCACTAGAGAGAGGAGATTGGCAACTCCCCCTCCACTGCCCCCCCAACAAAGCTGTGGGCCAACTGCGATCTGGAATGAAGTTATATTAACATTGTGTAAAGACTGCATTAGGCTATGTGATTACAATTCTTTTACCCCTGACATGAAAATTATATGCAGTGAAGTATCTTACAAGAAAACGGAAAAACAAATATTTAAAACTAATAAGATATATAATGGGGAAGGAATAAAATAAATAACTGAATATTCACCCAAAATAGACTAGAACCAACTATATGTTTATAATGAAAAATATAAAACATCAAAATCAGACTTATTCAACTGAATTGTGGAGGAGACACGAGAGGACAGTTTCCTCTTGTCTGTAGCTACCTTGGGCATTTCGAGGTGTATATAGCATCATACTCGAACATTTTCACTGCCATTGGGAAGATAGTAATGTTCTCCACTGCTTATATAGCTATTGTGAACTGATTAGCTGCTATAGAAATAACAGTGACACTGAACATGTTCATTTAGAACAATTTCCCTGGAGCCTTTTTCTTTATGCTTTATATTCCCCAGCTTCACCTCCATCTGCAAATACTTTCCTTGATGACCAATGTATCCCTGCATGCATTCTTGCCTTCACTGTAATCTTTCTTCTTTTCTGGAATGAAGTAGGTCATCATTAGGCGCAAATAACTTCCTTTTCCCTGTCTTGATACTCTTCAAGTTGCTCTGAACTTGTGAGGAAATTTCTGCTTTTCTAAATAAACTCTGTTTAAAATGTAGATTTCTTGGGGGGGGGGTCACTAGTTTTTTTAATGTAGTAAGGGAAAGCCTTCAAAGACAGGATGCCAAGGCACCCTTTTTGTGAATAAATGAAAACTGGGGGGGGGGGGGGGGGTGGGGAAAAGGAGGTTTGCTTTTGCTTTCAGAAAATATGAAGACAAATTTCCATCTATGTTTCTAATGGAAACAAAGCAAATTGGAATCAACTGCTATAGCTGGATAGAAAGAATGTAGTCAGTCTGTTCTCATTATTCAATGCCCGTTCGGCTTTTCTATTTTCTTCTAACCATAATGTAGTCTGTGAGCAAGTGGTTCTTTAATGCACTTATTTTATTGAGCTAAGATACAAGCTTATTCATTTTTCATCTATTGTTGTGACATCATTTCATAATGTTAAAATCCTAAAATAGACTTGATATAGATTTGATTGTGTATGTACAGATTGATTTTATTACCAATAAAATACATTGCAAACTTTCTGAAAGCTATAGAACCACAGGAACTTGTAAGAATGTGATGCGCTTTGACTTTTTAAAGTAAACTTGTAGAAGATGTGGGTGGTGGTAGAGATTTCTAGCAAGCTTTTTTCCATGAGAGCAAGCCTGATACATACTGACACATTATGTAAATTTGTCATTGTGATTTACACTCTTTAATGACCTCAAGATGCTCCAGACTTACCTTTAGATGCACATAGACAACAAAAGAAGAACAGTAAGATGGATGAAATTAGGCCAAAAAGTCAAGATATGTCAAAGTAATATGAGTGGCAAATATGAAACAGTCAGGCAACATCATTCTTCCTAGATGTCCAGCTATGCTGCACCAATATAAATATTTGATGTGATTGAAAAAAAATGCCCAGCAGCAGCAATATTTTCCTTAAGGAGGTAAAGCCCAGCTGTTATTTCCTCCTGTTTCCCAAGCATAGTGTGCAATGGATTGGTGTGGTCTGGATGAAAGAAAAGACAGAAGTGTCCAGGATGGAGAGGAAAGAAGAGAAAAGTTTCAGCCCAGTAAAATAGGAGCTTTGTTATCTCATTTTTATACCATGATCAGAATAACTTACTGTTTTGGATTTAAATAGCATATTTATTCTATCTGTAATGTCTGACACTGAGACAGTCTTAGGGTAGGAGATAACTTCTGAAACTCAGAGATATCAAATACTTTTCTGGCTATCATAATTTTACTAATGTTACAATTTTAAATGGTTATGAAAGGAGAATTTGGGATAAAACCTCTATAACAGTATTAGGGAAGGTTAACAAAATGCTGGAGAAGAGTGTGTATACCTAGGTTATTTATGCCTAATACTAACATAAAAATCAGCTGAAGTACAATATTCTTGGAGTCAACAGTTACTTTTAAGGTCAAGCCTTTTGAAGTGGAATATAGTTGCCCATTAAATGATATCTTCTTTTCGCTAAAACAGGCAGTTCAGGCAGAAATTGAGGTTGTAGTTTTACCAGTGGAATAGGAACGCCCTGCAGTCTGGACGATTCCCAGGTCCTGCTGAGGTGGATAACAAAATGCTGGAGAAGAGTGTGTATACCTAGGTTATTTATGCCTAATACTAACATAAAAATCAGCTGAAGTACAATATTCTTGGAGTCAACAGTTACTTTTAAGGTCAAGCCTTTTGAAGTGGAATATAGTTGCCCATTAAATGATATCTTCTTTTCGCTAAAACAGGCAGTTCAGGCAGAAATTGAGGTTGTAGTTTTACCAGTGGAATAGGAACGCCCTGTCTGGACGATTCCCAGGTCCTGTTGAGGTGGAGTTGGGTTGTAACCTGGAGGAGGGACAGGGAGAGAAAGTGTGCTCAGTTCAAGAGGCTTTCATGTTCACCTGAGCAGAAATATTCAGTTTCCAACTAGCTATTGTACAAATAGAAGTTCAAACTAGAAGGTCAGGACTGTAAATAACTATAGTAACTGATCTTTGCTTTTTCTCTAGTTCCTCCAGATCAGAGTTGACGTAAGTTGACATATTAGCAGAGCAGCATGAGGAAGTTGCTATCTATATAGCATCTGTTTTTCTTGCTGGAAGACAACATTTCTTACACTTAACCATCAAGTACCTTTTGCCAACTCTAGATTCACTTGGGATTCCTCATTAAGCCTCACTTTAAATGCAAAGCTTCCCTGGTTTTCTGCAAGCTTGGGACTGTCCTTACGTAAACGAGTCAACTAAGATTGAGTTTCAAGATATGAAGCAGGAGCTGACACAGTAGCTCTGTTTTCATTTCTATTCTATACAAGTGAGCATTACCTGAAATGTAACAACAAAAATCTATTGCTACTCATTCATCTAAAGGGGCTGTGAAAATACAATTACGTCATTTGATTTCTAGTAGATTTCTACTACTACCTCCAAGCTTGACCTCCCATTTTAGAACTGATCCTCTTTCGTCAGATCAAGAAAAAGATTTTTAATCTTTCCTTTGATCTCTCTCTCTGTATAGATATGCATGATAGAGGAGCTGATAACTCATTAGGTAAAATCGTTACTGTGCAATAGAAAGATGAGGTCAAGTTTGTCTAGACTTTTTATAATGGAATCGGTAAAATATTTACTCTTTTTTTTGAAACCCTGTTGGTCATTTGTGTGTTTGGCAAATGGCATGAAGTGAAAGAATGATAAAATATTTTTCCAAAGAAATTAATAGAAAAGTGGAAAATAAATTGGCATTTTAAAGACTTCATAAGAGTAATAATTATTTCATAGTATAAATGAATAAGCAGGTTACATGGCTACTGAGTAACAGGGCTTTACAGTGGCCAGAGAACCAGATTCAGCAGCAGCTCCATCGGGTTCTGTGGGCCTTGATTCAGCAGCATGTTAAACTCAAATCCAAGAGTTTTTCTGTTATCTGTGCTGAAGTTGTTACAGATTCTGTGTTCTGTTTTGTTTACTGTTTTCCCCAGACTTTTCAATGAAAATAATCTTGCTTATTTTCAACAACACTCTAAACAGCTTGTGTCAATATTAATTTTCCTTTATAAAGGCCAATTCACAATTTGATTTTGTTTGCTGAAATATTTAGCAAGTTTTCATCTTAACCCATTGCCTTCTCCCTTTTTAGCAATCACTTCTCCAATGGAAAGTATTGAAAGCTGAGTCATTTCCTTTCATACACTTTCCATCCTTTTTTTGTGGAAAGTGCCTGTAGGCTTATGGAAGAAGAGCAGCATTCCCACCAATGCCGCCTCAGCTGCCTCGATGTGGGAAGAGGGTTTGACATTTGAGTTAGGTATGCGGGATTTGGTGTGGACCGAGCACAATTTAGGAGCGCTTTACTTCAATCTCTGCCCTTACGTCCGTGTGTGTAAGATCAAGGCAGTCAGACTGACTGACTGTTAGTGGGGATTATTTTTATCACATATCATGATGAAAATGAAGAGGGAACCTGGTGAAAAATAGTGATATATATCACAGCTCACTGAAGTATCAAAACAATTCCTTTTGTGAACTGCTGCAGAAAATGGTGAGAACATTATCTTTGAAATTCCTGAGCTGTTATAACTGTCGTACCAGAACAGTTGCAAGTTATAGAAATAAATATGATTTTCTTTGTTTGTAACACTATTCATCACTAGACAACTAACTTATTTGGGAGAGGTGAGTGATTTGTCATATCTTGAATCAGCACTGTTTCAAGAATATTTGTTTAATTTACAGATCCATCTATAACATAATACATCTGAAAGTCATCAGGACTGTGAATAGTGTGGAAAATAGACATTTAATGAGATGTGTCAGAGCTGTTATTATGTAGCTTGTTTAGAAAATGAGCACAGTCAGCATACATACAATTACACACCATATTGTTCTGTAGTAATACTTTATCCACGTGTTTCTGCATGATAGTGTTTTGGCTGTGGAAAAAAGTTCCAGGAATGGTATCCTGTTTCTTTTTTAAATCTGTCAAGTGGTTGTTTGGTTTGTTTTGGGAGAAGGCAGGAGAGCGTAAAGAAAAAAGTCTTAATAGATTTTTTTGAAGTAAGTTCATTTAGCTGTATCAAACAAAAAGGCCTAAATGTGTACAAACTTCTACACTATGACTTAACCAAAACACATTTCCTGCTAAAAGCTATTGGCTATTTTAATAAACTCTGCTCTCTTAATGAATGTAATACAGTGAGAGAGGAATTATTCTGCAGATCATTATATGAGAGTTTTATTTAATTATTTTTATTTTTATTAGAGATTATCAGGGATAGGCTGGGATGTGCAAGGACTGAGTTTAATTTCTGGCCTTTTGACAGTCTTGAATAATAATGGGAAAGATAATTAGAACAAGAACCTAAAGTCAATGAAAATATTGCCAGTGATTATAATGGGATCAGAATTCAGTCTGTTTCCCTTTCACAAACTGAAGATATAAGAGTGCTTACCAGTCTCACATGGGAGTCCTCAGAATGAAAACATTACAGTAAAAATAATGTGGGTCAAGTTATTACTAAGGAAATATGTAACAGGTACCTAGTTATGACTGAGAGATCCAATGACCAGATCAGGTTACCAAAAATATATTTTTTTTGTGAATGAAATGGTGGAAATCTCTGGGTTTTTCCTCAAAATATAATTTTAAAATTGTAGAAAATAAATGCTCATTCAGGGTCAAAACATAGTAACAAAAGAAACTCACTGATCACTGCAAAATCACAATGTGAATGCAGTACGGGCCCTTGCATTTAAATTTTGGTCATGAAAGGCAAGGAAAATTTTTTTTTCTTTTTTCAGAACCAATATTCCTTTAGCATTCTCAAGTAATATAACAGATTTGTCTCTCTTTTCCATACACACTACTTAAAATTCCTGTGTGTAGGAAACCAAGAAAATATTAGCCCTTTACAATGGTTTCTTGATTAAAAATCCGAAGACAAAAACTGAATTCATGACCTAGGTTAAATAGTATCTCTCTGTCCTCCTTCAAATTAACATGAAAGGCGAAAGAAAACATTAACATTGTTAATTTGGAGAAAAAAAATATGAACATGAATGCTTTACCACAACTGCCTTTTGTTGAAGGGGAAAAAATGGAAAATATCTGAGAGTAAATGTTTTAAATTATAGTGGATTGGAGGATACAGTCAACCTGAATTCAATAAAATGGAAAACGGGTTTCATGCCAGCATAAGTGGGAAAGCAATCTCAATCTGAAAAGTATAGAATATGGCAAGGCAACCATTCATAAACTAGTTTTTTAAGAAAAAGTAATGTTCATGCAGTCTGTGAAGAAGTTTTAATAATGGTATACTATTAAGAATGTTTAGGTGGATTTTACTTACAGTAAAATTTTACAATAAGTTTTCTTTTTAGGTTACCATAGTGTTCCCATACCTTTTTGATATGAAGTAATACCTACATTAATTCTTAATTAAAGAGGAAGCAACTGTTTTTATTTCTGTAGCTCATTTTTAAAAGCTTATGTATAGATTGCCTGCAGGAAACAAGCATGGAGAATATGGATAAATTAGAATTCCACCACAGCTATTTGTTAATATGCCTACAGAAATAAAATAAAAAAATAAATAATAAAAAAAAACCCAAGTAAATTTGCCTCTCCCAATTTATATCTGCCTAAGGGGATAGATTAAAATCTAATTACTTGTTTGGTTTCGTTTTGGTTTTCTTTTCAAATGTAAATTCAGTGAATTTCTCATAAGTTTGCAGTAAGATTTATTTAAATATTTACATAAAATTAAGGAATGGCAAATAATATAAGAAATGTCATCCAGACTTCAAGTTTTTTCCAATATTTGACAAAGTTCAGGTATGCACTATCCAAGTTCTTCAGTATTTTCTAATTCCAAAGCTGAAAAATATAATTAAATTATTCTGGGCTTCCTCAGAACGGAAAACATAGTTTTACAAACACGTCTGTATTTTCTGTAGTTTACAAGTTTTGTGAACCACTGTATGTTACTGGACTGATGAGACCATACTAAGCCTCTCTGACTTTAGTGGGAAGCCACCTGGGAGGAAGGGTCCCTCCTAGAGAGCAGCTTGAAAGGTCAGTCGGGAAAATGTACAGGATAATAAGTTGATCTTGCTCATAACATATTGCGGACACCTGGTTAAATTACCAAGTAGCATGTTTAAAACAGAAGGAAGTTCTTTTCTTATTTCTGTTACTTAAGTTATGTAAATTACTGCTGGAGGATGTTGTTGACGCTGAATGCATAAATGGGCTCAAAAAGGCATTAGGAAAAAAAATCTCATGGAAAGTAGAGCCTTAGGATACAGCTCAAATTTCTGGTTGCCATAAAATGCGAAGAGCACTTTAAGATCACACCACATTTGGCTTGTGTGAACACTGTGCAAGATCACATGTAGTCTCCACAGTCTAAAAGCTGGGCAGCATATTTTGGTCCCTTTTAGTCCCTCTGAGTACATCTTTCCAGCAAATGTCTCATTTTTCTTTCAGTGAGTGAATAGATCATTCAGGGGAAGAGGAAGTGTACTTCGCCATCCTCTCTCTGTTAGCCAGGCAGGTTAACTTATCTGGCTTGACTTGCTTTGACAGGTTGTTTCTGGGGCTTGTTTAGTTCGTTTCTTTTTTTTCTTCCAGAGAACAAAAGACCAACAAGCTAATAAAACATCTCAATAAAATGAGCTTCTTCAAGACTGTGCAGTCTTTCCTTTCACCCACAGATATGAATAAATATTTGAAGCAAGAAAAAACTTTTCTGAAAATTTATTCCGAGGAAAAATTGAACCTTCTTTTGTGAATCTTGCATTCTTTTCATCCCTGCTCCACTATTGGGTCCCTGTTTGGTTTGGGTTGGGGTTTTTTGCCAGTCTCAAATACAGTTCTTGTTAAGATACCCACTCAAACTTCCTTCTTGGTTAAACTAACTCATTTTTTACTACTATATTTATTTCTATTTCCAGGATGGATAAACCTTGCCACTGCAGCAAGGCTGGGTTATTCCCCATTTATTGTTGTTTCATTAAGAACTGTTGTTATGATCCCTTATCTCTTCTACTTCGTTTCCTTCTGATTTTATGTTTATGAGGCTATGTCAGATAGTATCACACAAATCCACTGCAGTGAGTACGGTATTTATAGATATTGATACAAACACTTGTTTAACTGCTTGCATCAACTTATTAAAATAATCTGAATTTTGGCATATGTCACTTATGTTTGCACTAAACAATTGAAATGAGGGCTGTGGAGTCAAATTTTCAAAATTTAAGAAAACAATGCAAAGAATGCACAACAAAGTCTCCTATGGTACAAGCGGCAAAGCAAGAACCTGCTTTTTTTACATACTTTTTAACAAGCTTCAGATCATGACGCTTCTCCAGCATAATCACTAAAATAGTGCTTTACATCACAGAAATTATTTAATCCATAAATCAAATACTGAACTAGTTTATTTGCCTCTAACCTGTGCATTATGTTTTGCTTTTAAATTGAACTAATCTGTTATCCTCTGTATTCATCAGTTTCCCCATCTATAAACTGGGGCTAATGCTTTCTTCTTAAAAATCCTGAGACTTAATATAAGCAATTTCAAACCCTCAGGCTGAAAGCATTGTAGCAGTGCTATGCATTTTTATTATTAGAATATTTATAATCAAACCCTTTATCCTGGGCGACAGAATGCTCTTCTCTTAATGGAGATTTCCTCTTTTGTTAAAACAGTTTAGGAAAACAGCAGTCAGCATAACAGTCAAAATCCTCCAAGAATTACCTTTGCACGTGTTTCTGCCACGAGGTGGTGATTAGGTGGCTGTGCGCATCGTTTCACATAAACTGGGAATACTGTTCGGTGAACGTTGTGTGATGATAGTGAGTTAAATGCTAAGACCTTGAAAATCTGCATATATAAAACAAATGTTTTCATAATATGAAAAATAAAATCATTCTTTTCTCGCAAGATTGCATAACTCCAAGTTCATCATCCATCTGTGTATATCCCTTCTTTTTTCTTTTCGCTTAGTTTAATAGCTTTATTTTGCAACTTAATGTTTTTCCACCAGCAGGTGAAAGCATTCATAAATCTGTCACGAACAGTTGCCAATGAATATTCATATTTGAACTGTCTGATTGCGGTACTTTGACATTTTTATTTGATTCTAGTGAGAGAGCAAACCTAGACATGCTTCTTATTTCCTAATATATTCTAATTGATACCTCAGTATTGTACTGCTGAGTAAGTTAATGTAATTGGTGACATCAAACGACTAATTTGGAATATAAGCATACATTAAACTGTTTAGAAATAAAATAAAATGCCTGACTGCATGATAAAGGGGAGCTACAAACTTTTTCTCTCATATTATTTCTAAATTTGGCAAATAACTAGGGCCTTTTAAAGCCAAAAGCTCCTACTGTTCAGTCACAATACTCATCCCATTATTTGACTATTTATCTGTAACATAGAAGGGGGAAGAAGAGAGGCAATCAAATATTTCTATTCAGCTTGTCTCAATTGTCATTCCAGTAATGTTTTATTCTCTACTGACTTTGTTATTTAGTTATGAGAAGAAAAGTGAGGGTTTGTAGTAGCTCCTTATAAACCACTACTTTGGCTGCTGTGTTTGGTAAGCAGCACTTTTGTCCTTCAAACTTATTGTGCCACTGACCTAGTATGTTGGGTTTGCTTTCTACAGCTAATGATCTTCTTTCTGTGAGCTCAGTCATGTATGACCAGAAAAGAGTGCAATGTTTCTTTTCTCCCCCACCCCTAGTCCCAGCAACAATCTTTCATTTTTGCTCACTTAGAAGGAAACAAGAATCTTAACTTTTCAGGCTTTCCTCTTTGGTTAGTTTACACACTAATGCCATTGCCACTTTTTTTCCTGATCAAACTTTAGGCTAGTAGTCAAGGGAGAATCTTAGGGAAGTTGCATACATAAATCCCATAGAAATCAATTATATCTGAACATCTAGGTGTCTTTGGAAATCTAAGCTTCCGTACTTTCTCTTAATCAGGAAGAAAAACAAAGTTACTGTAGGCAAGAAAAATATTCTTGTACTGTTTTTCTTCAAGCAGTCATGTAAAATAGCCATAAAAATCTGTACTGCCATTAATCTATGGAGAGATAAGATCAAAGTGAATGCTTTGACACGCATGAGTGGAAGACAAAGTTTGTAAGCAATTAAGTGTGTTTTAGTGTGGTTTGAGATCCTAACAGAGAAAACGTTGTGTAGCCCAGGCTATAGGATTTACATCATTGATGAAATTGAAGGGTACAAATTAGTCTTTTAATAGTAACAGTACCTTCCACAGTAGAAATGGTTGGTGGTCTAGTGAGATCTTCAGTTGTGAGTTATTATTGCAAAACCATGAAATACTTTTGATTCTGAAGTTGACGCAATCCAAGTAACAATTGCATCTTTCAAGGAAGTCTTCCAACTGTGTCACAGGATGTGCTAGCCCTAGTTAAAAAGGTGTGACATGACTTACACATTGAAAATTCAAGTGCCACTGACCAAATCCCAGCATTTACCAGTCACAGGCAATTTAGAGATTATGACTCATTTATTGGCTTTAACCAAATATGAGTATTTAAAGTTCAGATAAGGATAAGTGTTGTTTTATCTTAAGACTGAAATAAAATAAAAAAAGTTTTCTTTCTGATCACTGGCAGTTCCTGATCAACTTGAATTAAACTAATGTTATTCATTAGCTGAAGGCTAAGTCAGTTTTAAAAACGGGATTACAGCTACTGGGTCACTTAGGTATTGCTGAAAAATTAGATCTGTAAAATTAAAACTACATTCATAAAACAAGAAAATGGGTTTTGAAAGCTTCCAGTACCAGAAAGAGGGAAATTGGTCCGTCTGATATTGCATTAATAACAGTTTTGCATAACTTGACTGTGAGCACACGTGTGTGTGTGTGTGTATGCATTGTATTTTAGGTTTCAGTCATGAAGAATAACAGTGTGTTTCCTAGAAACAGGTTTATGAAGGAATGCAAAATATGCAATTCTGCTTATATATAACATGGGGAACGTTTTGCTTACACAGAACTGGAAGCAGAGGGTTAGTGGAAACTGGTGGACACCAGCACGTGATTTGATGAACATTTTTGATCAGTCAAGTATCCAGTGCTGCTACTTATATACTAATGCCCAGAATCATAGGAAAAGTCGAGCTGTTTAGGATAGTTTATCTGAATGACATAGATTTCAAGGTTCTAAGGTAGATTTACAAATAGACATAATTTGATCCCAACCAAGCACTCTATGCTGGTGACAAAGTTGTTCTCTGCAGAAGGATTTTTCTGAGGTGTGTGAATAGATTATGGCGGAAGGTGATATTTTAGGAAGGATATGATCTTTATTTCCACACAGCTTTGGAAGGAAATTGGAAGTATGTGTAACCTTAGTGAAGTAAGACTGCTTTTTTTTTTAATCAGGTTTTCACCATCAGTAAAGATGGAATTTTATTTGAATTTTATTTTTAAATATTCACAAACAAAAGAAGCACCAATTTTGCTCAGAAAAAGGTGTTTAGGTCAAGGTGTGTCGGAAATTAATTCTGTTTTTCCAAGTAACCTATGAAAATCTCAGGTCTGGTTCATCATGTTCTTGTTCTCTCTAGCAGACACTTCTAGTTAGAAGTTATGTCCTGAGACTCGTGGAATACCTCCACATTTATTAATATTTTCTATAGAATTAAAACATATTTCCTTGACTCTTACATTAACCTTGTGAAAGCAGAACTGTACTGATTATTTGATGAGTCATTAATTTTTCAGGAGCAATGGACCAAATTAATGATTTCTATATCACAATGTAAAAGTTGATTTGAGGCCATTTTGTCCTTTATAAAATACAGTTCTTAAAATGAAAATAATACTTTTGATGTTATTAAATTTCCCTGCACCATACTCATTGATCATTTATTTGTACTCAGGTCTAAAGGAGAGGCAGGGAATAGTCAGAGCGCAAGAAGTTAAATGTATTGGTTCAAATCTTGGAGAAATGTACTGACTCATAACAACCACACAAGTTGTCCTACCGTAGAGTAGAGGTGGGCTGTGCATTTAAAGAGGCATAGGTCAAGAAAGATAGTGCTAACTAGATTTAGTTAAATGTGATTTCTTAGAACTATTCAAATTATCATTCATAAAGCAAAAAAAAGCTGTATGGGGGAGCAGGGAAAAATACTGTAATTTCCAATTCAAACTTGTACAGAGTGCCAAATTCCAGTGAATTCCAAATGCAGCTCTTTTGTCCTGTATCAAATTCTTATATGAAAAGTTGGGATGCCACTCTTGATTGGATAATTACTAGTCTTATATTAACTCCATTTTTCTGTAACGGAATAATCAGAGCATGGCAAACACTAAGTATGATGAGGGAGTATTTGTATAAACAAGTTTCTAGGGTTTTTTCTCTTGTGTAGCTGTTTGGAACTCTGCCATTTTATTCAAAAAATGTTTGTGAATCCTAAAAGCTTATTGAATGATTATCCATCTAGAGAAGCAAAACTCTAGGAAATTAGAGATGAGACAAAAACGAAATTAGAGGAGAGAGATCAGAGTCATGAAAATACTTAATTCGTAAGGAGTACATGCACAGAAGCCAGAATTTGTTTATTAACCAAAACAAGGTATAGGTTGAACATATAATTCTATTCTGATGAACAATTAAAACAGATATACTCCTTTAAAAAAAAAAAAATTTTTTTTAGTCAAACCCAAGATGGTGTTATGCACAATGCAAGGCTAGATCTAATCCCAAAGTAGTTTCATAGCCAAATGTATGAATCTTGAACCTAACATTAGTAAAGAGCGTATTTTTTTCAGTAACAAAATTTGAATCAACACTACAAATGTACTATAATTTCAGGTTTTTTATTTTTTTCATTTCAATGTGGTCTGCAAAATACACAGTAACTTTTAAGCAGATCCGTTCTGTTAGGCTTCACCAAGCAAATTGCACTGTAATAGCATTTATTTGATCTTTCAGTACCTAAAAACTGCCTAGAGGCTACATGTTTCACTTCATTTCGTTGGATCAAAGAGAGGGAAGTCTAGGGTTTTCAAAGCACATCCAGACTCCAAGTGGTGAAAAGTGTTCTTTTGATTTCAGCCATCCAGAACAAGCAGCGCAGATTTAGTATGAACCCTATTAGTCACTGCACTCTCTTCCATTTAATAGTGAATGATTTTTTCCATAGTAGCACGGTTATAAATTTGTCACAGACAGTTCACTATTACACTCTGTAGATGTTTAACAAGGTTCATACAAATATTATCTGATTTTAATTACATCCTGGGTTTATGCACAATTTTTTCCTAGTGAACAAATGGACTTCAGTGAGTGGAAGGTGTATTCATGATCTGCTCTCTTCCTGGTGCTGTTAATTTGAGACACTCATTCGCAATTCTTAATCCAGTAAAGGTCCAACCTGAATATTATCATGGAACACGGTTTTGCAATAGCAGTGAAAGTAGCAGTAATTACACTCTTTTCTCTAATGTCTATGCATATCTTTAGAAAACATGCCTGGGAGAGCTCTAAGAACTGTGGCAGCTCTAGGAACACTGGTAGTTGAATCTGAATCTGAAAGAAGAGAGACCTTTTTTAACCCAATATCACTTTGCTGAATGTGAAGCCTTAAGACACCTAAAAGAAGAATGTAAGAAAACCAAATGTAGAAAATGGGCTTTCCTCTGTTTTCCTCCAAACTTCTAAGAAATTTTTAAATATAATAGATGATTTTTCAATAGTAAACAGCTATGGTAGTTTTCAAGCTATAACAATATTTCAAACTATAACTGTCTACTGAAAAGTTCAGCCAACAATATTAGTTTTAGATTCTAGGCTAAAATGAATGTTCAGATACCTTGCTTCATGAGTCCTTTAAAAAACTGTACATACCATGAGAAATTAAACTCCAGGAAACAAACTCTGCTTTGTCAGAAAGATGACCTGGATGATGTACCTCTAATTCCAGCACAATTATGTCTACTGCTCTTCATCTCAGAGTACATTTGGTTGACCTTTTACATTCACTATATCATGCATTACTTTTTAGCTGCTTAAACTGCATAATATACAAAACTGACGAGTAGTTTTTAGGAAAATAAATATCCGATAGATTTTTATCAGAGGGGTCAAGGAAATATTAATACAACGTTGTAAACATCAATAGGCTTTCATTCAAATCAATTTGAAATAATTGCTGCCTGACTTTTTTGCTTTAAGTGTTTGCAAAAATGCATCTTTGAGACTCTTAATTTGAGCTGCGTGCTACATTTCCTTTGTAGGTTTAACCTATTTCTACTCAATAGGTATTTGGGGCACACATGCAGTATAACCCTTACAACAGTATACTTTGGAAAATGAGTCATGTATAAGAAAAGTAACATAATTTTGCCTATGTAATTGGATTGAATTAAATAGCTGCTAGAAGAGCATAATTTCCAGAAAATGAGTAGTAGCACCTGCACATCTGAACAACTACTCTTCATCCCATGAATTTGTCAAGAGTCTGATCTAGTTCAGTCATTTAGCAAATGAGTTAATCACTCAACCATTCCTACTGGTTTTACAAGAGAGGATGACTTAAATGACTTCAACTGTGTAGCTAGAGCAACATCTCATTAATAACTTGTTTCTTTCTGAACTGTGTTCCCTTTGCTTCCTTTTAATCCACCACTCCAACACTCTGAATTCTCTAGGAATTAAAAACTGCTGCTGAAAAATTATAAAAAAATTTTGAATAAATTTATTTATTTAAAAAAAAAATCTGTACTTCACTATCTCACACTTCATCTTAGCTGACTCTCCCTGAAGTGCAGCTATGGTACCATGTAGTGTGTAGCACAAGGTAGTCTCTAATCCAGGCATGGAATTCAGATAAAATCTGCCCCTGTGTTTTTCTAGTTTCATGTATGCTCAGCTTTATTTCTCTTGTGCCAGTACATATCCATTTACATATTTGAACACTGTGTTATGTATTTGTTGGACACTGATATATGATACAATGCCCCCAAAAGCTATGTAAGCAGATGTTAAAGCTCTAAGCCAAATGTTCAGGTTTAAATAACTCATGGATGCCCTCACCTGAGCTTCAGACCAGGTTTTTTTCCTAGATGCTCATAGTGATTTACTTCAAGGTGTTAAAAGTCTGGAAGGTAGTCAGTTGAGCTTCAGTACTCATTCTTTGCAAAGTGCCTGGCTTAACCTAAAATACTACTGGAATTTTTTCTTAGCATAATAGACTAAGTAATTTGCTTCTCCGCCCTACCCCATGCAAAATATGAACATTGAAATAAAAATAATGTTGATTTTTTTTTTTTTTCCTGACAGTATCCAGGACACCTTTCTTGACCTTTGTTTTCCAATAGTTTCATCATGTGGGTATGTGTTACAGCAGCCTGCCTTTGCTTAAATAACCATATAGAAAAAGCTTTAAAGGTTAAAAGAACCACCAAAAAAAAAAAAAGATAATATTAGATTTCAAAAAAATGAGTGTGAAAGGTAATACCTCTCTGTTTATCACACTTCAGTCTCATGTTAAATGAAAACAGATGAACTCTCATAGTCTAATCTAAAGATCAGTAAGGTCAGCAGTGTCTTTGGTAGTTTCTGTGAGCTTTTGTTCATAGTGTCTCAACTAGACTATCTCTAACGGGCTAAGTCTCAGGACCTGGAAAACATTTTGGACAAGAGAATTAACAAATGTAATTTACACCACAAATGATAAACAACCGTGCAGTTGTGCAGCAATGTAAGCAAGTAGTCTCACCATCACTATGGGACTCAGTCAGCAACCATTAATGCTGTGCAGGTCTGCTGCTCCTCCTGGTCTTAGATCCCAACACCTCATTCAAACATCATGACCTACACTAATAATGAATTGCCTCATATCCAAAAAGCTTATATTGTAATTAGAGTTAGGGTCTGTGACAGGTGGGGTGTTCCACAAGATTATCTGATACATTGTTTTATCAAACTATACACTTTTTTATAATCATTATGCATTTGATTACCTGAAAGAGTTATCTTTTCAGTTTCAGCTGTTTTCCATAACTAATTAGCCAAGCCATGTCAGCAGCTTTTAAGTCTTTCTGGTACTTTCTTTGACTCCTATATTTTGATCTCCTGGGCAAAGGGTTCCTGTGTTCTGGAGAAACAATGTGTGTCTATATGGGCTTCTTCATGTTTTCAACTTTAAGCTTGCTACCTATCTTCTTCTATTTTCAAGGCTATCACCCCTTTAGTCTCATAGAAGTTTCCATTAGGTACATTAAAGAGATTATAATTTTGGACTGTTTGGTTAATGCAGATAAGAATACTAACAAATATTAGAAAACAGCAATAGAGGGATGCCAATCCAGAGGACTGGACATGCCAAATGGTCGTGGGAAATAGTGGTAGCTGGAGACAGGATTAGAAAAGAGAAATAGTAGAGTCAAAGTTTCAGCTAATAGCAAATGTTTCCAGCACTGAAAATCTGAAAGAGGAGGAAACGTTATGTAGTATAAGCCCATGACAGAGATTTTTCTTAGGGCATTGCAATGCATGATTTATAGATCAAATCACAGAATCACAGAATCACTAAGGTTGGAAAGGACCTTCAAGATCATCAAGTCCAACCATTAATCCAGCGCCACCATGTCCCCTAAACCATGTCCTGAAGTGCCACATCCACACGTTTTTTGAACACTTCCAGAGATGGATCTTGATATAAGATTCACATGTTTGTTAAGATCAATTCAATCTTAGTATTACCTCACCGAATATGTTTGGTTTTGATTTTATTGAATTCCATTCAGTATATGAGGATTATATTGTTGTTATAATTATCTATACAGATTGATCATACACATTTTTCAATAAACATTTGATGTACTTTATTGCGTTTAGTCAGGTATATTGCTTGGAATTGTTTTTGTTATCCCAGTGGTGATAAACATATTCACTGGAAGAGATTATGAGTAGTGACATAAGATATCTGACAGTCATTTTCCATCATAACATGTGAAAATAGAGCTCAACTGCATGTTTTTCACAAAACTGGTTAGTGATAAAGTCTAAGAGATACATGTGTATTTTGACATGAGTGCTAAATACTCCTCTGAAACACAGAGTGACTCTCAGGACAGGTACGTATAACATTAAAAAAAATCTCAAAAATATTTTCTTTACATTTGATGAATAGTCTGCACAAAAAGAAAATATATGTTGATTTTACAGATGTTCCATATATAAAGAATATAATTAGGTAATAGCTTAGACTTTGGAAACAGAAAGAAAATAATTTTTGAAACATTTCACCATAAGAGATAGTGTGACAAAAGGGAAGCCAGGTATAACAACTGTAGGAACCTCAGCCTGGGCACATTTATCACAGAACAATAGATACACAGAAGAGATTTGTTCTTTTTACAAAGCTGGATATGAAACTCAACTTCTTAGCGAGGTATGATGGGTGCATGATGGGTATATGAAAGGTAAATTCCAATATTGCAATATGCAGTTTTGTTGCATTTCAGGTATGTGCATTGCTTTTCAAAATTATCCCCATGAGTTTAAAAAAATCTGTTTAAAAATAATCTTAATTTTAAATCTAAGAAAAGCTAACTGAATATTATCACAAGCTAGAACTGCATATAAATGAGGATAAGCATAAAGAAAAGTCCACAACCCAGCCATATACTACATGTTTTAAATTTAGTTGTTTAATAACTGATTTTCAGTCTTTCATTCAAGACAGCAAGACTGCAGTAGTAGTTTTATATTTTTATCATAGGCATTGCATCCCTATCAGCATCCCACAAAGCAAAAGAAACTTCACAATTTTTTTAAGCAGGTTGCAGGTGCAGATTAACAGGTTACTTAGAAAATTAGCACCCAGGTTGTTTCATGAGTGTACAAACGACCAACCTTTCCGCTCCGAGAACCTCATGTAAGTAATACACTAGAGTAACTTCATGTCATAAATCTACCCATTCGTTTTATGGCCCCAGTCTGGTTTTGCTTTTTTGTTCGGCATACATAATATTGTGGCTTCAAAAATGTAATGACGTTCAAAATTCTGAATCATTAAAATATTATATTTATTTAAATATATTTTAACTTTTCTTTCTTAATTTCCTCTGTTTTCTTTCCTTTCTTGACCATTTACCAAAGGGTCGTATCTCCATACCTTGCAATAATTGCAATAGATAAGTGGGTTTGGGATCTTTGCCGTTTCAGGAGTTCCCTTTAATGTTAAAGTGAGAAGCACCAATACGCACTGTACGTAGCTGTGCCGTATTATATTAATGTTACCATGCCATTGCCATCCTTCAGTAGTACAGGCCTGATAAGCCGTAGAGACATCCCAAACATCCAGAAAATGCTTACAGGTATGTAGTATTAGACAAAGATACCTTGCGGTCCATATTAAGCATTACAAAAGCTAATTAATATCCACTGGTGATGGGTTACTTAATAAACGTTAAGCCTCTGCTTAGGCTGAGATTGCGTCTCCCAGGACAATTAAAAACATTTTATAAATATTTCCTTTTTCTCAAAGACTTGCTCTAAGCTACAAAATGTTTAGGTTTGAACCAAAAGGATGCAGTTGGGCTTCAAGAAATAAGTTTTTTTACTTTATTAAACCTTGTACTTTCCAAAGTTGGAAGAGAAAATGTGTGATAAAATTTACTTTATAATTTGGACACATTCTCTAGAGACCTATGATACTGGCTTGTGGAGAAATATACAGGTTATCCAAACAGATATTTGTACTCTGAAGTTATTTTTCTTGCCAACTTCAGTTTTTAGGGCTCTATAAACTTTAATTTTTAAAGCTCTAACCCCAGATACTGTTATTAGGAATAAGTAGTCTATTTTTTCAAGTTTAAGTTGTCTGGTTTATAATCTCTTTACAGATTGCACATTCTTGGCAAAACTAGTTTACAATGATTGATACTACATTTTTAAATGTTCAATAATGTTAAGATCACTTTCCAAATACATTATTTTCGTTTGTTTGTGGAAATTGGACTTGATGTAGGACAACAAAACAAAGTCAAGGTAAAACACTAAGGCAGGTGTCTGTATATCTTTTGTAAAGAGTAAGAGAGATTCGGTTTACTGTTTCCTCTGTTAATGCGTATAGTACGTTAATGAAAAATACTTAGGGTAGAGCCAGAGTAAAATGTCACGTGAACTACTGTTAGGCAGAGATAGTCTTTGCCTAATACCTGCTGTGTAATCAAGTTTTGGCTAGTTGTGTGTAGCACTCAAAATATAGTTTCTCCCTGTTTGTGGACAGCTATGTCGCCTCTTGCCTAAAAGCTCACCTAGTGTGCTTATGTCCTATTGCACTGATTGCGCTGGCGGGAGGCTTGTAAGGGAGAGGTAGATTCCTTCTAGGTTTTTACGGCTATTCGCAGGGCAGAGGTTCTGCACTTTTTCCATTCTTTTCATCGAGACCTTTATGGTTCAGACTGAGCGAAAGGTCCTGAGGAATGTGATCTCAGAGGTGTACGTACAATGCAATTAATACTGGTGGTAATGACTGCGAGAAATGTCAATAAAGCAGTCGTCTTTAAATCTCTTGGGTCACGTAAATTACTCCACCAGCATTCATGTAATTCTTAAACTATCTACTGTATGAAACAATATCCCACTGGTAACATGAAAACAAATATATCAGAGAGAGGTATCTTGAGGAGTGTGAGCAACTCCCAATCAAATCACTTAGATGAGCAACTTCTTAGAAGATTTCTTTGAGAAAAGATCCAGATGCCTCTTACATTTTTAGTGTTTCTCTGTTACATTTATCCCAAAATTAAAGGAAAATCCTAGTAATACAGTGCTACGTTGGGCTGAGGACTAATACCCCATTCAAATCTTGCTCTGTGTGTGTAGTCCTGGACAAACCAGTTAGTATCCACTTGTCACCTGTAATTCAACTTCTCATCAGGTTTGGATTGTAAGAGGCTTGGAAATAAAGAACTTAGGTACTAAAGTTTTTGAGAAAATGAACTTTTGCTGGACAACTTCACAGTTCTGCCACTGCATGGAGCAATTTGTACCACACAGTCCCTTTGTGTTTTTAAACAAAACCAAACGGCAGAGCTCAACTGAGACTGGAAAAATCTCTGCTACAGACTGTAATCATCCATCATCCATCATCCCTGAGAGAGGCATGAGAACAAATCCCACCCGCATGAATGTCACCAACTCATTTCTTATCCTTCAATCCCTTCAGCAAGGCAGGGGGCATGTGAAAGCACTTATGCCGGCCACTGGCCTTGGTTAACTTGTCCCAAACTCATGCTCCTAATACAAGTCAGATTTTTGGGTTCAGGAAATCGTTATTCTTATGTTGTATGTCATGTTATTTATCCAGTTTTATTAGGTAGGTATGTATCTGTAGTGTTTTACTTTCTCAGTAACATCTACATTCCAGTGAGGATTACGTTTAACTGTAGAAACCCTAAAAGCTTATGGAGTAGGTAATAAACAAATTGCATCTTTTTTTTTTTTTTTTTACAAAACTATTGTTTCTCTCTCTGTTAAGCACCTATTAGGAGGTCTTGAAGCTCTCCTGATTCTACCTTGACTTAGATTGTACATCACTGTAAATAAGAATGATATTGTTTACTAATAAGCACTGTGAAGAAATTTGTGGAGAAAAATTATTTTGTCAAGAGGATGTTTAGGGAAGAATGCAGACAGGCCTTAGCTGCCATTTCTGTTACACAACTTGCATGTCTCTGGGTGAATTCATATGTCCTCTTTCTCTCTGTTTACAACTTAGTTTTATATGGAAAACGATTACACTAGAGGACATTTATATATAAATTATGCTGCTTATATTTTGGCTTTCTGTAAACACAAAAGTTACTCCTAGAATTAATAATTCCACTCCAGAATACACAATGCAGATACATTGCATGCAAGAATGATGCTTGTTAAATTAACATTTAAGGCAATTATCTCTGGTATTTCTCTGAAGATTTTGGAACACAATGTAATAATAGCTTATCTTCTCCATTAAATTCAGTGTGGCCCACTTAATTCCACAATGTAAAGAACAAAAATGAGCAAGTTATACCAAAAAAATTACTTGCCCTTCTTCTCAGAGAGACCTTTCTGCCACGTCCTGATTGCACTTGAACATGTCATCATGCTAGAAAGTGTTAGCTAAATGTTCTGGAAATCTAGTGCAAGAAAGCTAGGATACTGTCAGCTAACAGGATTAAATTGAAAGCTGGAAGCAAGTCTCCTCCCTTCTTTCCAGTATTTTAGAATATGTTTCTAATTAGATTCATTTTAATCTTAATCAAGAAATTATACATTGCGTTGGGAGAATGCAGACTGGCGTGGCATATTTTTCATAGAAGGAAGACAGACGTATATGCTGTATATGGACTAGCAGTTCAGGGGCACGTACCTGGCAGGGCTTCTTACTGCTCTGGAAAGGTGTATTCTCTGCATAGGCATCTGCTCCGCTCCGCTCTTCTGGCTTATTTTGGAGCTGAAGTACTGGCCAGCACGTGGGCAGGGGAGCTGCTGCGCCTGGGGTTGTAGCCTTGCTGCTCTAAGGCTGCATGTGGAAAGGGAAAGAAGAGAGGGAGGTCTCCTAACCCCTTTCCACTGACAAAGGGGGGGCAGGGGGAAGTGCCCCAAGTTTGTAGGAGGAAACAATGGTTACGTTGCGTTTTTCTTCAGGATTAGTCGTGAGGTTTTTTTTCCCGCCCCCCCCCCCCCCCCTTCATACTT
Organism: Phaethon lepturus; assembly: GCF_000687285.1. Lineage (NCBI taxonomy): Eukaryota > Metazoa > Chordata > Aves > Phaethontiformes > Phaethontidae > Phaethon > Phaethon lepturus. Next base: position 89,284 of record NW_010544183.1, on the reverse strand, counting down.
GTTCCGCCACTATTTTCACTCT
>NW_010544183.1:45454-88749 GCF_000687285.1 Phaethon lepturus | reverse complement strand
TGGGGTCCCTCCCACGGGAGACAGTTCTCCACAAACTTCTCCAACATGAGTCCTTCCCACGGGCTGCAGTTCTTCAGGAACTGCTCCAGCCTGGGTCCCCCATGGGGTCATGAGTTCTGCCAGCAAACCTGCTCCAGCCTGGGCTCCTTTCTCCATGGGTTCACAGGTCCTGCCAGGAGGACTCTAGTGCAGGCTTCCCATGGGGTCACAGCCTCTCTTCAGGCATCCTCCCCGGGCTGCAGGTGGATATCTGATCCAGCGTGGAGCTCCATGGGCTGCAGGGGCACAGCTCGCCTCACCATGGGCTTCACCACGGGCTGCATGGGAATCTCTGCTCTGGCACCTGGAGCACCTCCTGCCTCTCCTACTTCACTGAACTGGGTGTCTACAGAGTTGTTTCACATATTCTCATTCCTCTCTCCAGCTGCAATTTCTGTGCTACGGCTTTTTTCTCCTTTCTTAAATCTGTTACCCCTTCTTAAATCTGTTACCCCAAAGGCACTACTGTCACTGATTGGCTGAGACCTGGCCAGCAGCAGGTTCGTCTTTGAGCCAACTGGACTTAAATCTGTTACCCCTTCTTAAATCTGTTACCCCAAAGGCACTACTGTCACTGATTGGCTGAGACCTGGCCAGCAGCAGCTTCGTCTTTGAGCCAACTGGAATTGGCTCTATTGGACATAGAGGAAGCTTCTAGCAGCTTTTCACAGAAGCCACCCCTACAGATCCTGCTACCAAAACCTTGCCACACAAACCCAGTACAACTCTACAAAGTCTTCTTCTGACCAGAAAATTGGAGAAACGTTAGATAACTTGGATGCCTGTTTTCAGGTCAAAATCAGCTGAAGGGTGGGAATACATAGGAAGATTGAAGCAAGTCATTTATTCATTAGAAGTCAAGGAAAAGCAACAGGAATAGTTCTTAAATTGAATCATTTAAGGGGAAAATTTGTATGTTTCCCAGGGACACTTATGCCTATAAATAATTTATGCCTTTCTATTTCTATAATGTTTTTGATTTCTTTCTCTGAAGATGATTTTTTTTTACCAGGTCGCATGGTCAGAGTTGTCCTTTAATGTCCTTTAATGTACTTTTTTCATTTTATCATTTTTATTTTGCCGAGGAATACATTAGCCTTTGCTACTTACCCTTGAAACATCTACTTTAACAACAGGCTTTGAAGAGAAAATGAGTAGTGAAACATTAGTTCCCTCATACATACTTGGGAGAGAAATTTTACCTGAAAGATTGAAAATGTCCAGGAAAATAATTGTCTCTTCTGCTTCTCTTGAGTTCAAGAAATTACGTGTAATTTCTTAAAATGCCAACTATGTTAACTTTATATATTAAAACAAAAGTTCAGGCTTCTTCTAAAGATTCAAATATCAGCGCGCTCTTTTTTTTTTTTTTTTTTAATGTCTGTTTGTGTTCAGGCTTCTAGAAAAGGAATGATAGATTTAAGAATATAGCAGGACAGCATAGTGTTACAGTGGTCACCAAATAGGACCCCGCAAGATCCTTCCTGTTCTTCTGTAAAACTTAACCAGCACTTAAGCCTTCCAGTAAGCCATATATCTCAGATCATTCATATTTCTGTGGATTCAGGTTTATAAAAGTGTTCCTCAATAGTCTGAATCTTGGATATTTTCCTTATACTATGTAAGAAGGCATAAAAATTCCTCTGAAATTACTGTGAAGTTTCCACAGGGAAGCTTTGAAGTCAGGGGTCCATAATAGTACATTCCAAAACCAGGTTTTAAACTATTCCAAAATATGTATCCAAATCAAACACTTTAACTTTTCAGGCTACTCAGGTTTTGAAAACACATCAAAATCTTTATTCCAGCCATTTTTCTGGGACAAGACTGCTATTGGCATTGAAGGATGCCTCAGTGATGACTTCATTGGTCCCTCTAGAAAGCTGGACTATTCAGAAGAATTGGAAGTATTCCCTTTTATGTATGCATACATATGCATTTATTTATTTATTTATTTATTTAAACAATGCTGCCTTTCCAACCTCAGGAGAGTTTTCCTATATTAATTGCCTCTGTGCTTAGATGCCTCCAATTATTAACCTGCAGGTGTCTCTAATCACTGCATATTCCCATTGGGTTTAGTTTGAGGGCTATTAGCTATGGTGGTTAAATACAGCACACATTATGTGGGTTTTGTTTACTGTTTTATCCCTGAATTTGGCCTCAAAGGCTCCAGAAAACAGTCATCAGCAATCACTTCTTTTCATTAACTGCAGTGACTTGGATCACATTTTCCACCTTCTCTTCTTTCTCAGGGAAATACTTAAAGGCTGTATGTAGGCTAAAGCAAGAAGAGTTTACCAAACACTATTCCATTGAATTGATCTTGGAATGAAGTTTGGCCATCCGACAATTCAGCTATCCAAAGCCATAAAAATCCCACTTGGGAAATATACGTATTTTTGCTAAAAATGCAGAGCTGGGATATTTGAAAATATAACAAAGCAGTGGACTCTGGCTTCATTTGTATGGGGTTATCATGGCTTACTCAGCAGTAAAATTGTATCTAATTATGTTGGTACTAGACTGAATCTCTTTTAATTGATTAATTATAATTCACGTGTAGATTAACAGCTTTTAAAGGTCAAAACCTTTCAAATTGCACTGAGTACTTGTTTATCTCTCCCTGGGCTGTGTAAACCTGGTACTCTATTGCAGTCTGAAAGCGACACCATAATTACAGATTTGGAGGATGACAAAAATTGATTAGCAACCAAGGCTGGTTGGGAACAAAGGAACTGGGTCTGGTTATTCTTCTGTCCTCCTCGCTGAAAAGCATGAGCTTTGACTGTATTTTAAAGTATGAGATTTTGACAGCCTTAGGTGTTTCAGAAGTTAACGAGCGCTGTTTAAATAAAAGATATTGATTATGAAGCTGGCACACTGCAATCAAAGATACATTCTTTCTTTAAATTCTGAATAGCATGAGACGCTGGTATTATTACTTTTTAAACAAGCGGCATACTGATGTAAAATTAGTCGAACAATGATTTATCTAATACTCCGTTATATGTTGTTCTTCCTCTCACTCAGGTGCTAACAGAACACTGATTTTTGTGCCTGTCACCCCAAGGGCCTCAAAGTGGTTGAATAAAACATGTTATTTTCACGTACCAGAAATACCCCCAATGTTTTCTGTACTCTACAAGCAGCATGCGATTATTATCACATTTTTTTAAAGTGCTCTAAGTGACAGACAAAAATGAAAAATATTTAAGTTTTCATTTGTGGTGGAAATGAAAATACTTTTTTCACAATATGAAATTTGCCCTTACTTCTAAGAGAAGGCATACTTATTCTTTCTGCCTTTGAGGTATGATATAGGAAAAAAGCAGCTTCTTGTTGTTAGCTATTTGACACCTCTTGTGATAAAATTAGCATTCTGCATTTTTGAGCGATGTGCATATTTGTGGCCTCTCATATTCTGTTGAAATAGAGAAAATTCAAAGCTGAAGATTGTTATTCTCTTTAAACAACATGAAAAACCTTTTTGGCTTTTTCCTAAGCTTTTCCCTTGTTTGTTAATTTGCCAGCAGAAACTGAGTAATATCCATTCTTGAAATAGTCTATTTTGCATAGGAGAATAAATCAAGGAGACAGTGAAAGTAATTTGAAGGGTGAAGGGTCTGGAGCACAAGTCTTATGAGGAGCGGCTGAGGGAACTGGGGTTGTTTAGCTTGGAGAAAAGGAGACTCGGGAGACCTCATTGCTCTCTACAACTACCTGAAAGGGGGTTGTGGCGATGAGGGCGCTGGTCTCTTCTCCCAAGTAACCAGCGATAGGACGAGAGGAAATGGCCTCAAGTTGCGCCAGGGGAGGTTTAGATTGCATATCGGGAAAAATTTCTTCACTGAGAGGGTGGTCAGGCATTGGAACAGGCTGCCCAGGGAGGTGGTGGAGTCACCATCTCTGGAAGTGTTCAAAAAACATGTGGATGTGGCGCTTCAAGACATGGTTTAAGGAATATGGTGGCGCTGGATTAATGGTTGGACTTGATGATCTTGAGGGTCCTTTCCAACCTAGTGATTCCGTGATTCTGTAGCGAGAGAATGTTTAGATTGGGTATTAGGAAAAATTTCTTCACTGAGAGGGTTGTCAAGCATTGGAACAAGCTGCCCAGGGAAGTGATTGAGTCACCATCCTTGGAGGTATTTAGAAGACGTGTAGATGTGGTGCTTAGGGACGTGGTTTAGTGATGGACTTGGCAGTGCTAGGTTAACAGTTGGACTTGTTGGTCTTAAAGGTCTTCTCCAAGACCTATTTCAAATCATTTCCATGATTCTGTGATTTTGGGTGTGCAATTAGGAGCACAATACAGTTTCTCAGAGAAAAGAGAAAACAGAGACCAAACTGGCAATGCAGTTGATTGGAGAGGGCAGACCTGGAGGGAAGAGCTGTCTTAGTTCTAGATCTGAAGCACTATTTTCTGAGTAATGGTTGAATCTGAGGTGGCTGGATCCTTGCAAAGAGGACGATGCAGTGAAAATTCCCTGAGAAACCAGTTCTGTCGATCCCTGTCTTTCTCCAAAGAGTGTGCTCCTACCCTACACTAAAATAGAAACGTAGTTAGTCAAACACAACACTGTAAAAAATACCATCAATGTTTTTTATGATTACATACATGTCTTGTCTCTCTGTATTGTCAGGTTCCCTCCAGGCTACTTTGCTTTCATAGGCTGAATGCTACTGAACAGAGTTTATATTCTGTTTTGGAACTGATGATGAGTATGGCACACCTTAAATACAGATATACATATATATGTTTTTACATATATATATGTGTATTATATACACACACATACTCACAACATGAGTCAAGTAAAATACTTAAGAACAGGACTTGAAAGGTATCAAGAGTCATCCATGTTGAGCTGGGTTTATTACAGACAGGTGTCCTTACCACAACTCAGAGTCAAATGCTATAAAACCACCTTTTTATGAAGTCTTAGCCTCACTGAACTTGATGTCAATTTTTGTAAGAACTGGATTTAATCCTTTTCAAAAAAAACTTTTCGGAAAGAGCAATATTAGTTAGTGGGAAGGTGAAACAAGAAGTATAAATACATCTTGCAAGAGCAAGGAGTAGGAGAGGCTGGGCAAGAACATAATAGCTGTGAAGTCTACTTAAAGCTATTTCAGTAGTTTTTCAGGGCAGGCCATATTGTGGAGATACCTATCATTCAGCAAGTGAGAGAAGATAAAGTGTTAAAACAAGAGGAAGCGATAAATATCAAAGTGAATTTTGGCATAGTTAGTAAACTCAAGAGAGTCAGAAGGATGTTACTCAGAAGACATCTGTAAACAGTAGAAAAATATTTGTAAAAATAAACTTTACACGTTTGCATTCACTCCACAGAGAGAGCAAAACACACATATGAACCATGAGTCACTCACAAGTTTGTATTCCCTTTATTTCTGGGTGTTACTAGGGTAGCCAGCAGTGCATTGTCAGCCCACATCTTGGAGGGAGAGAGGACAGCCCCAAAATGACCCCCATGACAATAACCAAGAAAAAAGTTTCACCAAAAGACTCACAGAAAGACCCCCACGAAAATAACCAAGAAAAAAGAGGCTGGAGTGTCCAGTGAAGGGAAAGCTTCCACCCTGTCCATGGCCCTGCCTTAGGCGGCGGTGCCGGGGTGGCTGCCATGGGGCCAACGCTCCCTGCAAGCCCTATGGCTGTTCCCCAGCACTTTCAAGGTGGTTTCCCTGATGCTTCCCCTCTGTGAGCGAGGCATTGAACACTGACTGAATTCGAACAAACATTTCAGACCCCTTCCAGTCATCCAGTGCTGAAGACCGCATTGCTTTCTGAGTGGACTGAGTTAAATTCCCATCCTGCCTGCAAATGTCATAAATTGAGGCATGGTACAAAGTATATACTGAGGGAAAGGAGACACCATTATTTCTGACAGTGGTGGTGATTATATAGCAACTAAATTTAATTTTCATTCATCTGACACTTACAACAATGAAATTAATTCAAAAGTCACAATTGTCAGCAACTTGGCAGAACAACTGTAAACATCCAAGCAAGATTGGCAAGGGAACTTTGAGATATTAAGAAAATATGCATTTAAACAACATTAATCCTCACTTTCTTTATAAGCACTTCCTCTTCTAAGCTCCTTGGAATTTAATTTGGCTCTGGCTCAAAGAGTTATGAATGGAAGTAATTTAAAGATGGATGGATGTTAATTTGAAAGATGCCATCATTTTCTGACAGAGCCGGGTACTGAAGTGTAAGAAAATGCATAAAGAAGATAGTATGTAATCAGGAAATGCCAGCCAGGCAACAATTTGATAAGTTGATGAGAAAGAGACATGATGCTTCTAATAGCCTTTAGTCTCTACCAAACACAACACATTTGATGAGCTAATTTCTGCTATGGTACACAAAGTAGATTTCCTAAATTGTATTATACAGTTGTGTATGTTTATACCATAAATGGAGATTTTCTTTTTAAATAAGAGTAATATCAATATTACTACCACTAAGCAGTAATGTAAATTGTTTAATATATAAACATTAGCATGAATTGGAAAATTAATTAAAAGAACAAGTCACTATAATTATGATAAATAAAGCTTATCTTTATTGCTAGCATGCCTCTCCAAGCAATCTGTCTAAATGAGAGGAAATTATATGCCATCAACTTTCCCAAGAGCTAAAGTCTCATTTTAAGAATCAGGTATGCTACATTGAAATAAGAAAAATATCAGCTTACTCAGTATTGTGTTTTAAGGAGGATTAGAGAGAGAGGCTGGACCTGTTTTGCCACCTGTTCTGCACATACAGAATACAATTCCTCTCTCATTTAATTTAGTGACTTTTGTCACTGAATTTCACTCTCTGTGTCTCATTTAGTCAGATTTCTATGCCAGGGAAGCTAGTTATTGTATTTTAATGATAATGTACATGTAACCATTAAATATGCGACACTTTTCAAATTGGGCTATTTTAATTTATTTCCTGCTGTGGTATTTTTTAACCCTAGCATTCTCAAATAATATCTAGTATGTTTTTGTGTTCACCAGACTCTAGTCACCACTTAGTCGACAGAATGTTCTTAAAATTTTTCTGAACTATTAGAAAATATATCAACTATCTGTCCTCCCTTTTCTGGCTGGTCTTGTACATCTCAATAATTTGTTTATTCAATGTATTGAGAGGCAATGACATATTTAATTATTAATATTATTATTGATCAACGAAACACTGTGTTGAAATATACATGCTGTATATTGCTGAGTTCTTCCTTGTTGCTCTAACCCAGTAACTCAGGTGCTCACCTTCCACAACTTCCAAAAACCATCTTCTGAGTTGAGGTGTAGAGAAAAATGAAGGATGTCAGAAGATGTTTGGGGATATGTGGGATAGGAAGTGAGGAAATAGAAGTAAGCAAAGCAAATCTCTGGCCTCTCTGCAACTCTGGTGCAGCCCGAGGCAACTTCTCCTCCTGCTTCCCCTGAACCTGTCATTGGGCCAGTCTGGATCTGTTTGGTCAGGATCTCAATTTGTTATGCTGGTCTGACATCACGGTACACAACTACTGCTGCTGGAGGAGAATTAGGAATATATGCAAATGAGGTTCAGATGATTACTTCCTATGGCATCTCAGTTGCCTAACCATATAGTAAAATTACATATTAAGTTCAACCAGAACTTGTGCTTGCAGTTACCGTTCCATACCAGAACAGTTGCATTATCTGGGATGTGGCTGAGTTTTCCAAATGACATCATGCTCTTTATAGTTTATAAATTACCATCTAGATGCACCCCCTGGAAAAATAGCTTTACCTCGTGTTGCTGGGAAAAACTTGGCTCCAAGTTTTAATCAGTGCCATAAATAGAGAAGGATGCTGATTTATTAGTTAATCGTCTAGTGTAGATGTTCACACATGCACATGTGGCATGTTGAAAATCTTGCCATTGCTGATTGTTGAAACCCTTCAAGCTCATTTTTTCCAATGTTCAACTTCTCACCATTCTCAAGAAAGTCACATTAACTGGAAGATACATTCCTGACCAGCTTTAGTGAGAAACATGTGAACTTCCTTTTAAAACCACTTGCAGACCATGCACTGTAAAATTAATTGTGTACATTTTACTTCTTGCCTCATTTCACTATACAAATGAGATACTGAACGAATACAAAATTCCTGTATTAGTGCCTGCAAAGATTTCTTTGACAGAGGCTGCATTGCTGGTTTCAAAACAATGTCTCTCTTAATCTTCTTTGCAGCAGCACTGAAATTCGTTAACCACAATTTGCAAATTATGTGTCTAAAACCCACTGTGCTTAAATTGATAAGTTCTCTGTATCTGAGAAAATTTTTACCACTTAGTGGACTTATTCTGACTTCTGCTAATTGCAGCATTCTCACTAAAAAATATGAAAGTATCTCTCTCTACAAAAAAAATTCCCTATAAATAAAATCTAATTAGTAGGCAGCATTTTAATATAGGATGCTTACTGTATTCCAACTATTTATTTATTCCAACACTCCTCTCTGAAGTTTTTGTGGTTTTAGGGTTTTTCTTAAGTTTGGGAGGAGAGTTTTAAAAAGCAGAAGATTAGTTTTCATTTTCCTGCAAGAATTAATAAACCTCTGTGATATTTGTGTCACTTCTTTTTGAATTCACTTCGTAGGTAAGATGTGCTCAGCTTAATTGGTTCTTGCAATGAGTTCCCAATAAAAGCTTCAGGAACAAATTTTGTTTACCACCGACTTATATGCATGAATATTGTGATTCTTTTAAGTTGAAATAAAAACCAAAGGCCAAATTCCCACCTGAACTAATAAAGAATCAGCCTCTCACTGTATTTTTCCACTGGGGAACCAATCCTTTAAAGGGGAGGAGAAATCTGAGGTCCTCATAAAATTTGTGGTCATTTAAAAACCTTGCATGAGCCAAGTTAAAGGTGTTAGCTCTAGTGTCTTGGTGAAATTCCAGACGAAATATTTATGTTCTCTGTACCTGAGAGCTCTGTCTAGTTTAATTTAAATATTATTTCTTTCCATAATAGTGCGCATCCAGTACAGTTGTTGTATTTCGCTAGTGCTTTTGTGCTTCGTGACGGCAGTCTAAACTCTGTGAACATACATATGTAAATACAGCACATTTAAAGACATTTCTGTCTCTGTTCTTTGCATCCGGTTAAAATGCTACATAAGCAGGACCAAAGAGGAGTCAAAAAGGAGATAAGGACTGTGCTGACATTTCAAGGAGGAGAGGCTGTCTATATGGCCTCTCTGGAAGTACTACCACCATCGTGGACAGTGGCAGCAGGGCAGAACCATTCATTAAGATTTCTCGGGGCAAAAATGCTAAGATTCAGGCTGTGTCCCACTTAGCGGAGAGGAACGAACATCATTATTAAAAGTGCCAGACAAGTGGGGAAGGTGGTAAGTTTTAGTGGTAACTTAGTGGTGAGTTTTGCCAGGCACAGGGACTGTACAGGTTGGGAGGAGAAAATGTACCATGCTACATTTCCACTGATGCGTAGGTTTTGTCATATTCCCCTGGAGACTAATGGTCAAGGTTAAGCTCCCTGGGATGAACATTTCCACCATCGGTGTGTTTTTAGACTCCTGGATCAAATGCTTTTTAGACTACTGGATCAAATCCATCAGCAAAGGGGCTGGGAAAGAGCAGTTTCATATCCTGATCCCAACTCCAGCGGCAGCTCTTGGCAGCGTCATCAGATGAGTTATTTAGGTATCTACCCTTGGATTTACTGCCTTTAAAATAAGTGCAATAATACTTACCTTACTTCACAAAGAATGGTATAAAGCTTAGTAATAACTGCCTATGGCACTGCGGTTATTTCTGTGTTAATTCAGTGATGCTGATTTACTGAACTAAAACCATTTTCATCTCATTTCAAGCTTGGAAATTACTCTATCATGATTTAACCCCAGTCAGTAACTAAGCTGCTCGTTCACTGCCCATGGTGGGACGGGGGAGAGAATCGGTTTTATAACGGGTTGAGATAAAGACAGTTTAATAGGTAAAAGAAAAGCCGCGCACGCAAGCAGAGCAAAACAAGGAATCCATTCACTGCTCCCCGTGGGCAGGCAGGGGTTCAGCCATCTCCAGGGAAGCAGGGCTCCATCACACGTAACAGTTACTTGGGAAGACAGACGCCGTAACTCCGAATGTCCTCCCCTTTCCTTCTTTTTCCCCCAGATTTCTGTGCTGATCATGATGTCATACAGTATGAAATATCCCTTTGGCCAGCCTCGGTCAGCTCTCCTGGCTGCGTCCCCTCCCAGCTTCTTGTTGCACCCCCAGCCTGCTCGCTGGTGGGATGGTGTGAAAAGCAGAAAAGGTCTTGTGTACGTAAGTGTGTAAACACTGCACAGCAATAACAAAAAACATCCACGTATTATCAACACTGTTTCCAGCACAAACCCAAAACATGGCCCCATACTAGCTACTGGAAAGAAAAATTAACACTATCCCAATCAAAACCAGCACAGACTCGAATATGAAACTCTGGTATGAAAACCAAATATTTTTTTTCCTAGTATATAAAAAAAAAAAAGCTCAATTGTGGTTGCAATTGTTACTTTCTGAACAGTGATAGTAAAGAAATATATGCATATATCATTTAAGAATCATTCCTCTAGGTTAACCAGGGCAAGCACCAAGATGCTTTATCTTTTCAAAGCACATGCCTAAAGCAATACAGCCTGGACTTGCATGGAGAACCACTTCCCTTGCTTCCAAAATCCCCAGCTGGTGAACATAAATGGTCTTCCAAAGTGGTGTGGAGAGAGATGGGAAGACGCTCAGAGCAAAGAAGGATGAAGGCAAGTAATACATTTTTGCTCCAAAGCTCGAAACAATTCTCTGCTTCCCCAATTTTTCTACAGGTCATATAGCTGTCAGTAGGAAGCTGTTGTAGCTGGTCACCTCCCGGTTTTCTTTTCATGCTGAAGATTTACTAAAATGCTGACACTGAAGTCAATGCCTTAACTTTATATTTATACCAGTTTACCTATGAGAAAGTTTTTATGCTGCTCACACAACTCAGTCATCTGAGCAGCTAGGTAAATAGTAAATATAGACATGCATTTTATAAAAATAATCTATCTATAAGAGACACTCATCAGGGGAAATATTTCCTTTCTACATAGCAACATAGTGCTGGGTTATCATGGCTCAATCTAAAACAGAGGACAATGAGACATATAGATAAAAATAATAATAATTGTTAAACTGAAAAGCCAGTTTCTAGTTATACAGTAAGTGTCTGGAATATGGAGCTTTCTTATTTTGAATTATGTTTAGTAATATAAATATATATGAGTCGGCCAACATATTTGGAAGTTAATTTCAATAAATTAAAAATTCTGAAAGGTAGGAGACTTTAAAAATTGTTTATATGAAAATGCGCAGAAACACAATTTATTTGGGAATATGATTTAATCAAAATATTACTATTTTTTTATTTCTCTGTATTTTAGATGTCATTTTTTCTAATTATCTAGCGCAGAAGCAGAGTCTCTGTAATACTCACAGGCTATTGTCTATACTATTCTACAAATATGGACATGACAGTGAGAAAGACAAAGACCTCAGTGCTTCCTATCCCCTGCTCTGAATTTCTGAGCATGCTGGTGTGTCTCGTCTGCAACAGAGAGCAATGTGGTCTCAGTGGTCTTGAAAGAGCCTGAGATCAGGGATTGGAGTGAAATAGGGATCTAGGATCTAATAATGAAAAGCAGCTGAAATTAGAAAAAATTAGAAATATCCCATTTCAGAATATTTTTTTTGCAGTTAATTAAAAGATTGATTTGAAATAGTCATCATTTCTTTACATGTTAGTGTTTTTTCTCTGCACTGATCCTTACATGCAGTGTTTGTAAGGCATGAAATGTGATGCAGGCCCTACCACACTTTAAGTAGCAAAAGATTCTTTAGGAGAGTGTTATTGCATGTAATTTGTGGATTTGTGCCAGGAACTGTGGAAACTTTAGAACAGCGCCTTTTGCCTTCATGTGTTATTTCCGCTGCCTGGAAGAACACAACTCATAGTAATTCTAAAAAGGGCAACAGGGATAATTGGGTTCCTGCTGCTACACATGTTTATCAGTGCGCTACTGCCAGATGTAGGACATATGCTACAAACGGTCCTCCTATCCCCAAATGGAAAAAAAACAAAATAAACAAAAAAAACCCCCACCACCCAAACCAAAACCCTTTAGCTTTCCCCACCTCCTTGCAGACATATTAGTATAGCACTGGGACTAAAGCCAGGAAGGTTTTTTTAGCTTTGATACCCAGATCTCCTAGATTAATGCTTTTATTTAACTGATGGTTGCAGATGAGGGATTGTTTTAATTTTGAACATGGAATAAAAAGTCATAGCTCTGCATGAGAAACTTAGAGCCTATGTGTTTAGATGTGTACATAAAAGTTTATACATCTCATGCTTTGTATGAGGCTAGTAAAGATTGGATTATGGTTCAAATTTCAGTATTAGCTTTTTTTTTACATTGGGAGGTGTTGTTTGACTGGATGCCTTTGCTCAACATGCAGAAAACAAAGCTTAATTTCCACTTTTCTCAAAATGGAAACAGTTGAAAAGAGAAAAAAATCATGTTTAATTCAGAATTTTATAAGTAAAGAATTTCACTGGACCCAAATGAAAAAGAAAAGGCTCACTTTTTTAAAAACTGCATTTCAGGAAACTTTCAAATTAAATTTGACTTTTAAATTATTAAAAATGAGTGAAATGCTTCAATTCTTTTTAAAAAAATTACATTCAGGAATGATCATCTTTAGATAAGTCACTGAGCTGGAACCCAGAATATCCATCTGCCAATCCAACTACAGTTTAATTTTATTGTGCTACTCCAAAGTCATTTAATCTTACTATGTGCCTTTCTTCTTCATCTGCAGAAGCAAAAATCCTGTTGTGCTGTCAAGTTAGTGAAGTAGTCCAATATTATTACAAGACTTTCACAACAGATACAAAATATATGATGAGAAACAAGGGATCGACAGTGTCACGTATGCAGAATAGCATAAGCCCTGCTAGGATTTCTCCCTGTGAATAGACTGTAGACAGTACACAACCATCATCTGAAAAAAGAGTGGATAATATTAATTTGTTTAGTATAAGTCTCTGAACAGCCTCAGGGATGAAGCTAAACTTGTATGGCAAACAAAAATTATGTTCAGGGCATAGAAATACTTGCAGTCTGTGGAATAAATTGGATTGAGGAGTGATATGGAGGTAAAAGCTGATGCAGAAGTATTCAGCAGTTATTAGCAAGTAAAAGTATGAGTGTTTTGAAAAAAACGTGGACAACTAAAAAGACATATAAGTGGGAAAGCTAATATTGTAATAAAATGGAGCAGTTGGTGGTAGGGAGATAGCGGAAGGTAGACCCTGCATCACTCCAGGGCAGTGGGATAATGCAACAAGAAATGTTGCTTCATTTTTTGTTTCATTATTATTTCCCCTAGATGACATTCTGGATGGACCGTTTGTGAGTCAAGTGCACTGAGATATTATTTTTGTTAGCACAAATGTTAGACAAAATAATGTTTTGAAAATACAAAGCCAGTTTAAAATGGCACATACTATATGGACACAATTTCTCTCTCAAAATGCATGCAATTTGCAAATATGGATCTGAATCATATATATGTATCAAGAGGCCAATAAGGTTTTCTTTAAAATCCAAATGAAGCTTATTTATCTTTTTATACAGTGCACTATCTGTACAATAAGGGATATGTTTGCTTTACATTTAATACTTTAGAGTACTGCCTTTAAAACAATGTAAAGAATTTGTTGTCTAAGTAAAGAATAACATGTATCTTCACTACTCTGAGGCGAATATCACCTCAAGGAACAGAAATGTTTATCAAATAAAATTGAGGACAAAAATGTTGAGAACACAAAAAGAAATATTTTCCCACAAAAGCCTATTTTGCTGATGATTGTATATCCATTCTTTTTAATGTAAGAAAGAGTCTTGGAAAAGTGCTTTTTAAAGCTGTGAAGTCATAGAATTAATTTGACTACAAAGGGAAAATAAATTTAGCATCTCGTGCATTTACCTTTAATTTTCTTTCTGCCAAGACTTATGACCAGAGCTGTATGAAGCCCTATAGAACTTGTCAACAGTTTGAACTGTGTCCAGAAGTGACTAGGAAGTGAGGGCTGTTCCTGGGAAAAATTATATATCCTGCAGGTAACGCCACTGGCCAAGCCGAAAAAGTGCAGCTGGCACAAAGTAACACTTCAGGGTTCTTTTCTTGTGGACAAACAAAGAGCCTGACTGATTATCCTGCATTGTTGTAGGTATTTCAGCACGTACGTTCCAGCAGTTGGTTTGAAATCAAGAGGAGTGAGACATGCAGATGCTTCAGAAAACCCAGGGCCGTCTAGGTCTTCATAAACATGACATGAAGTCACATCACCGTAGCGTTGAGATAAAATGTCAGAGGCATGTTACAAATTTATAATTAGTTCAAAGTTATTGGCTGTAATTTGTCATTATTGTCCATGGGTAGCAGACATTGCATTACGCTCAAGGTTCTTATCCTTGGTATCTTGTCTCTATGTTGTCAGAACTGCTCACGGTCAGATTATTACGTTGTATTTTTTGGGTTGTTCCCCAGGTGCCCCTCCTGAGGTACAGCAAATGAGACCTGTATGTAATCTGCACCTAAACTGGAAACTAATCTTAAACCTCGCATTTCTAATCTTTTATGCTGAGACCATTGAGGCCAATGAGGCCATTCTCATTGTTTCTCCAGAGAGATTAAATAAGATACTCTCAAAAGAAAAGAAAAGGCACTCCATGGGTCTGGTGAAGATAAGACAAAATGCTCTGTGGATAGGTAACAGTTCTTTTTTGTTCTATCCAAAATGATTAGCAGTAAGAGAGTATCTATGTTATTAACAGTGACAAAAATTCTTTGAAGAAGGAGCATGTCACTTTGCACAAATGCCCCAAAGTTTCAATGCATAGCAGATCATTTGGGCCTCTTTTGTTCTGGGAAAATTTACATCAGGAGGTTTAGAAACAAACCTGATTAGCTCAGGAAAACAACACAAATACAAAGATTCATTTGTTTTTCACCAAGTGGCGAATTGTGCATTTTACTACATGCTCTTAGTTACAACGTCTTTCTACTGGCTGGCACTAGAACTTGCAATTACTTTTTCTCATCAGCATATTTATTATGATATGAATGTTTTGGTATTTATTATCTATGCAAAAATTGTGACCATCCTGACACAAAGCACCAAATGGCATTTTTGGGAGAAAAAAAATCACATTCCTTGTGACTTTGAGTAAAATTATTTTAGAAGAGTATAAGTAGAAAATTCCATTTGAAGTGAATAGTATTTTGAGAACAGGATATACAGTTTAAGACCAAGAAATACTGTGCAGTTTTCTCCTTGGAACATGTCATAATTTCCATATCCATGCCTTGAATCTTAAAATAAATAGCTAGTAAGCACATTTACTATTCTACATTTGAGTTAATTTTAGAGCAGTGCTTTGATTTTTGATCCCTAATGCTCTATTGATGACCCCTTTTCAACTGCCCAGAAAGGATCACCCTGCTGAAGATGCAAGACACTTGCTGGAATCCACATTAGTTACCTCCTTTTGCTCCCTCTGAGCAGAAATTGCCAGCTGAGCAGGACTGTAATGAATTCTTATGTGTTTTGTAGTGTGAACTGCCATCAATTAGGAACTAAGCTGAGACCATCAAACTCATTTTAATTAGAACCTCTGATTGGATTTATGCCAAGATCCCAAAGGTAAAAAACTGGTACAGAGATTTACCGTCTCCTCCAAGTGAAAATTTTTATTCTAGTCAACTCTCCTCCCCCAGTATTGCTTTTCCTTTCTTGGTGTGAGTGTGTGTGTATGAGGTTAAACTTTATTTTCCTCTGTGGGTAGCGGAGATGTTCATACACAGACTACTGGGGTGAGAGTATCCCATTATTCAGTCCATGTCATACCACATGCCATTTATACTGGCAGGCAGAAAAGAAATTTTCTCTCTCACATTCTCATTCTATGTATTTAATTTCTAATGAGATTCAGGGATGCTCCATTCCCAAGGCACACTATCTTCCATTATTACCACAATACGATATAATGTATAAAATTGTAATACAGAATAATAATAATAACTAATGGGTAATCAATTTGTTGTTACGAAGTCTGACAACTGTACCCTAGCAATAGGAACACATAACCTCTGGATGTTTCAGCTTGGAAAGATAATGTCTTATTAGGTTATTTTTATTATTATTGTTGTTGTTGTTATTGTTATTATCTACCACTACTACTACTATTACCTTTACAATCTGTTATTTGAAATTCATGCTTAGAGTTCAGTTAGCCATAACCTGTTCTCCAAAATGCAAAATGGTTTCCCGTATGGCTGGAAAAATACGCAAATATGCTTTCCCTGATGATGAATGTATTTGTGCACTGCATACATTTGTATGTATAGAAAATTCCACACATCATGTTCTCCAGAACAGCCTTCATATTGAATAGCTTTGAGATCAGTGAACCTTACAAATAGAATGATAGCTGAGGGATAGTTTTAGAGTTCACACACAAAAAATCTATAGGCTCCTATGTAAATAGCTGGAGGCTAGAGGAATTAGACAGAGAAAAATTGCGTCTGCTCAGGGAATAGACAATTCAGACCGTGTTGTTGACCCATTAAGTCACCGATGATAGTACTGAGACAGAAGCCAGGGGACTTTAGTTCAATCCTCAATTAGGTCATCCAATCAAAACATATTTAGGCATATATCTAACCAGATGAGCTGCAGGATGTCTCAACTCCTGCCTTTTCTGTATCCCATGACTAAATCTCAGCCAGCTACATCAAGAACAACATAAAGATGAGACCACTGCTACAGCAACAGCTTGCGGTTGCACTAAAAGCATCACTTAGTTATAAATATACATTCATATTGATGTCATGTTTCAGGAACCTTGGTTGAGATTTAGATGTGTCTACAACTCAATGAGTATAAAGAGTTATTGAAACAGTTTTATACATGTAAATCCTTTCCCCCTGGATTAACTTCTTGTTGATTTTTAGGCCAGGCTCCAATTTTAAAAATATTTTAGGGAAGAGCTTCCAAAGTTAATGATCTGAAAAAAAAAAGATGTCATGATCTGAAAAACAAGAATTAACAGTTCTCAATGACATTGCAAGGAGATTCAGGGGGTTTTGTGACATTGAAAATATTTCAAGATAACTAGCCATCTTTATACAGTTCAGAAATGTTTTTAAACTCTTAACTGAATTCTGTCTTGTGAAAAACCGGATATTTGAACAGGTAATTTTTTTATCCATTACTTGCATAATCTGATAACCTGGTAGGTCCATATTCTTGGAAAAGCAAATCCCTTTACAGGTACAAAATGTCCAGTGCAAAAATGAAGGAGGGAGAGCTCAGATTTCTCTTTTGGGCTTAAGTTTAGAAATAAGCTAAAAAATGAGACATCTTGTTTCCTAAAGTGTTTCCAGTTATTGCCATCATGATCCCTATGGATATTATGAGTTCCTTTCCTAGGGAACTGTGCCTTGTAACCTTTGGGTATGACCACTTACCTTGAAGTACATTGTGACAGCTGCTTAGGAGAAGTAATTTACCTGCAGTTTCTATGTTTTAAAATAATGCCTAGAGATGGTTTCATTTCCTTGTGTTTTCCTTTACATTGTGACCATAATTTCTGGTCATAGGTGAAATCTGATAACAACTCAAAAGGGCATTGAGTAGTCACAGATACAAGTTAATAATTTGCTTTACTGAAATAACACTGTATTGTTCCTGAATCAAATGTTCTGTACACAGCCTGTTGATTTTTTTAGATGTGTATTGACATCAGAAGTTTTTATTGTAGTAAAAAAGGTAAAAGTATACTGATTCTTTTAGACAAAATTTTAGAACAATGCAGAGCATAATGCTTTTGGGCAAACCAACATTTCTCTGAAGAGTAAATCCTCTTACTGTTGCAGCTTATATTCAGCAGAAGCATTTTTCCCCACTCCAGCTTGTGAATCTTCAACTGAGTCACAGAAATAATATGATGTTCAGCAGACTCCAGTCAACTAAGATTACATTCTTTGTACCATGAGAGCAAGGGAAAAAACCACATTTGTTGAGACCAAAGGGCGTACAGAGGCAGCCCCTGAGTAATTCAAACATAAACAGGAAAGAAACTTGATAGAAAAGCCTGGCGCTGGTCCATGTCAAGGCTAATTACTTGCACTTTTTTCCTGCAAAGTTCTGAATTAATAAGGTAGAAGAAATAGGGAATAGAGAGTGTGAGTGTGTACTTCTCTTCAAGGGCACAGCTTCACCTTTAAAATCCTTTGCTTGCTCTTGAATTTAGAAGAATCTGTAAGAACTGTTTCACAAAAATGTGTTGGTTGAAACACACTGTCAAAAAAAAAATTCTGATTTTATTGACATTAGAATAAAACTATTGCTAGGTAGGATTTGACAGTTATAATATATAATATTATATATATCTAACAGTGACCTTATATTTCTTTAGTCAGAAACAGTGGCAAATTTCTTTTACAGTAGGTCGTTATCTGTCTAGTCTTATGCAACTAAGTAGTCAATTTGTTTTCTCCTACAAAGATCAGTACTTTTGAAGTGTATTTTGTTAATTCAGCATTAAGACATGGTGAATGTCATAGTTATTTAAGGAAAATGACAGCTGTAGGATTTCAATGGATAAGGTAAAAGATGTTCTATTGTTTAAGATAATCATGGATATAAAACAGTCTTCCTTTCAGAAGTTTTGGCATGACCCTGAAAATCCTGCTGCAAAGTGTAACCTTGTAAACAGTCCATCTGAAGGCAGTGGACTAGCCACTTGTGTAATCGGTTCTCAAATGGAAGACAGGGAAATGGGAGAAGATTTTTAACAAGTAAATAATAATGCTAATAATAATACAACCATACAAAAACTGTTTTAGTAAACAAAACTTCCCCAAGTGGAATCAGTGGCAGACTGCCACTGATTTAACAGAAGATGACAGGAAGAAAGACTTCCAATTGTTGTAAATTTTCTTTTTTTGGGGGGTTTTTTTTACCATTTGATGCATTAGAGGACATTGTCACTGGAGTGAAGAACAATGAAGATGGCTGAGCAAATGGCCAAGCTCCTTTCCCCCTGAGATCTTTCAGAAAATGGAGACAAAATTTGTGTTCCATACCAAACAGCTTTCTCATGAGTGGAGTCCAAAATAATCTGTTTCTAATAAGTCTGTTCCTGTAGTACTCTAAAATGGATATGTACGCACACACACATTAACTCTGGAAAAAAAAAAAAGAAGTCCTGGGAACTGATAGACCATTATCCGTTAATTTTGCCTTGAACTTAATGCCAAACAAGTAAGGGTTCATGTTTTCCAAATACCGCTTTGATGTTTTACTGATTGCTTTTGTCAAAGTCAAATGTTTGAAAACCAGAAACCAGAAAGTTGCAATAACTTTGCATAACATGCGTGATATCACTTTCTGCTGTTTGTAGTCAAAGATATGTATTGTTTACTAATAGCTTGAGATAACTATAAGATGATTTTATGTGTGCAACCTTGCACATCCTATGTATCTGTGGTCAGTGCCAAGTGTTAAATGTTCTCAGAGTTCAAAAATATCCGTAGCTTGGATGTGTTGCTCAAGTGACATCATTCAAGCAATTTTAGCACATTTTATGGAGGCAGTATGAATACCACATCTTAAATTTGCCCAGGCCTTCTTGCCATTTTTATGTCAAGAGCTGGAAAATACTCGAAATTAGATCCTTTAGTTTCAGTCCTGCTTACTCTTCTGCATGCACGGAAAAATGTGGTTACTCTACAAACTGTACTTAGTGTGTGCACAAGTTTGTGTTCTCAAGGCCAAGAGCATTTGATGCTTCCATGCAGATTAAGAGCAATTCTAACAGCATAAATGCAGGACACAGTATGAAGGCAAAGACAAATCTACTGTTTCGCTGAAGGCCATTAAAAACTGTGATTTTTGGCAAACCTATCCATTACTGTGTTAAACTATAACAGAGATATGTTCAGAGGGGAAACAGTATCCCCTTTGTTGAGCCAGAAAAAAAAAATCCTGTTTTCAAGCTGCCCTTATAAATTCTTACTGAACCCTTTCAAGTAGCTTGCCAAAACATTAGGCAGTTTTAGGAGAACACTGGGGTGCAGATTAATTCTTAATAAATTGATTGATAACCCTACAAGTAAGTAAGCAAGCTGTGTGCTCAAATGCTACTTAGGTCCTGTGCATCTGACAGTTTCTTCTATAAATTATGGTTTAATTTTTTTTAAAAAACAGTGTGTCATCTGTATTAAAAGTCTTCAAGTTCTTACAGTTGTTTCACATTATAGCTTATTGTATTACAGCTCTGGTATATTCTTTCTATAAGTAATCTTGTGGGAGCCAAAGAAATAGGAGCCCTTCAGAGTGCAACGGCAATGACTTTTCCATGTTTCCGTTCTGCACTGTGGAAATGGGGAAGCAATTTGACAAAACTCACGGAATCTTCCTAGGCATCTAGCTTTCTTAAAATTTGATTCAATTTTCAATAGATTTTGATTTTAATTTTAAAGAGTGATCTGGGGGAGACTGGTGATTCCTCACAGGCAGTAAATATTCACTGCGTGTTGAGTTGAAAGAGGCTGAAAAAAGTCTTTACTAAAGTAAGTTGTCAGGGAAGAACAGAGATGTATAACATATACATTTCCTTGCACAACTTGGACCAACTATGATAATTGATAATGGATATATTTTGGACAGGCACCAACAGAGCTGCTTTTTTTTTCACTCCCTTTCATTTTTGTGTGAACCCTACAAAGGCATGAGTGCACTGCCGGGCCCCTCTTCACATACTCATGGACAGGCAGCACCAAGAGGCTACCTTTACTGTCCCTGGTTTGTTCAGCTCTTTGGTCGTATTCCCTGTGTATTGTTAATTACCTCCCAACACCCTGATCAGGGCTTTGGTCCTGTGTTATCTCCTATGAGAGGTGTTGCTTTGGAGGCACAGGCAGCGTGTTGTCCCTGTCCCAACAGGGAGTTTGCTGGAGGGCCACCACCGTTCCATACTTGACCCTTCAGCAACCTGTGCGCTGCTGCTGTTGCCAATCCTACCCATTTCCACCCTGCACCAGCTTGGCTGGAGAGGTGCCCAGGGCAGGTGGGGACTCCCAACAATTCTGGGATACAATTTCTGGAAGAATGAGTTGTATACTTATAAGCAAACATTAACTCCCAGAAATGTTAAAACTCCATTTCAGTTGGGCTGGTTGGATATGGACAGCAGTGGTGACTGACGGGAACCCCCAAAGGGGCTGAAAATTTTCAGATAGAAAAAAAAGTGGATGAGGAACTACTTCAGAGGCAAAATTGCCTTACAGGTGCAAACCTATTGTATGCATTTCCAATAGAAAAGTGTGAAGAAAGGACATGTAAACATGGATAACAATATATAATTCCTTTGAAAGTTGTGCATGTGTTTGTCACAGATTTTTGATTAGGAACTCTAAGAAAAATGGCATTTGTTTCAGCCATGCTTTTCTTAGGTATAAGTGTATTTTTCTACAGAAAATATGACACGAGGAGTCACTGAATCTTGCTGGGCAGGTGGTTGGGTTTTATAATCAATGTGATCTTTTTCTAATTGTCAACTTATTATTTCACACACATGGAACAAGTGAATGATCAAATGAAACCCTTGTATTTCTTGTTTCCTAAACTGAGTCTTTATGCACATACACATTTGAAGATGTAGTTAATTGAAAGATAAATATCCTGTGTCATCATTAGAAACCATATTAGAAACAGTACTTTCTTGGAAAATGAAATTACTGTACATTAAAAATTAGACCGAAGATTACACTAAAGATTTCTTAACTTTTTTTTACCTTATTTTTATATCATCCAGTTTCTGTTCTTTAATTTTCTGTGCATAACTATTTTCATGGTTCTTTTCATCTTTTTATGTTATTTTTTGGAAATGCTGATTGCTTACGTTAACAGGTATTTCTCTTGTGAAAATGAGGTTCCTGGAAAACTGTTCCCAGATATTTGGGATGAGTGTAAATTGCTCTGCTTTGGCTAAATGCATACCTCTGAGCTGTTAGACACACCCACAATTGTTTCATTTAACTTTCTCTGCTAATTTCCCTTCTAAGTCAAATCTCAGACTTGTATGTAACAAAGAAAAAGTAGAGTGTCAAGGAATGCCACTAATTAGCACCCACATATGTGTGACTGAATTCACACCTGGGTTTTGTTTTGCAGCTTACCTGGTCAATCAGGGGCTGGAATAATGGCAAAGGCAAAGCAGAAGAGAAGCTTTACATCCCAGCTCCATTTGGATGTGTAGCAACAAGCTTCTGGGAACCATCTCTGATATCTTAATGTACTCTAGCATCTGAAATAAGCTCTTTAATTCGTCTGAGAGGATAAGTGAGCTTTTGAAAAGTTGTCAGAAGTCTTGAAAATAACTGACAACAGTCGGCAGAGCAGGACTGTTATGGAACAAAAAGTTGTTAAGCATTTTCTTTTTTAAAACAAATCTTTGAAAACATCTTACAAATAAGATTCTGCAGAAAAGGCATTAATGGTGATTTATGATATACTAATGCCTCCGTGAATGTTTTGAATTATTTCTTATGAATCTATACCAATAGGACTACTAACCTGGGTTTCAAATATTCTGAAATTGCCCCTTTTTCTCAGTAGATAACTCTTATACTTGTGTCTGTACACTTTTCTTGTTTCCTTTATTTTTTGTCCCTTCTGCAGATAAAAACATAAAAATCTATTGTGGTACACAGATACTCATACCTCATACATTTCCATACAGTAATCGGGTATACGGTGAGAACACTGTGCTAGTTTCCAGCCAACTCAAAACCATAGGGGTTGTGGCACCATATTGATCTTTTCTAACCTGTTGAAATATATCTTTCTGATATATAGAAACCAAATAGTTTACATATGAATGAAAATATTTTGGTGTTTCAAAATTTTCTATTTTCCTATTTTCTTAATAGGACCCTATAATAAGGATGGGATACCATAAGGGATATTTTACTGTCTTGTTATAATGCAGCACATTGATCCCAACAGCTAAATCACTTTTATGGCACATTAACAATATCATGACAACAGGAAACATATCTTTCAGCTTGAGGGACCTTTTTCAAAACCAAATACATTCCACATGAACACTGAAAACAAATCATAGCAGTTTACAGCAGACTAATATAGACCATTTGCAATCTTAAAGTCTTTGCACAAACCAGTCTTTGCTCAGGCCTGGGATGACATTTAAATGTTTGGAAATAGCTGAGGTTTTATTTAACGTTTGTGTTATTCTCTTAGCTTAAAAATGTTTTTGTGTGGTTTTTTATTTTCCTTGGTGGAGTACATTGAGTTATTTAATCAAATATTGATGAAAACTACATCCATTCTAAAGGAGATTTGCTACCACTTGTTGCTATTTGACATCACTGTGAAGAATAGGAAGATTAAGAAAGCAATGGAGGTTTGGCCTTCCTGTGTTTCAAAACGTGTGTATCATTCTCTTAATCAGATCATCAGTATGAGGAAAAAAGTATTGCACTATGTTTTGACTGTATCACAAATACTTGGTAGCAAACGTAATTTCTCAAGCAGGAAAGTCAAGCGTCTGATTCGGATGTCAGATTTGCAGCATGCTTCACTTCCTGTTGGTAACGGGTTTCTACTTAGCATATGCACCTTTTAAAGAATGAGCCTTTTTCTGTTTATCTTTCTTTTTCCTTTATTCCTATAATTCCTTCCACTGTCTCTTAAGAGTGACAATTTCCCTCTATTTCAGAAATCAAAACAGTAACTACTGAAACATCAAACATTTGCAGCCTTCATTACTGCCTCCAGCCTTCTTTTGGTATGCAGTCAGTTACTAAATGAGCAAATGAATGTGAAATTGGCTGGGATGGGAAAGGCTGAAGGAAATAATCTGAATGTAGTTTTAATATGTCTTCTTATGTTGTATTAAATCAGAGCGATACCACCTTTATAAAAGCAAAATGAATCCTAAGAAATCTGAGCCAGGAAACCTAAACCAATTTTTTTTCTAAAAAAAAGCATCAGACTCAGAAAGAACATAGCGCCTGCAAATACCCAAATTTACCCTCCATTTCTAACAGAGCTTGTCATCAAAAACTTACCCTCTCCTTTTATTTAACAGAAATACTTGGGCAAGTTTTGTAGTTGTTATTAACTATATGAACCAATGCCATTAAGCAAAGCCTGAGGATCTTCCACTTTTTACGTTATTTTTTCTAAGGAGAAAAAAAAGAGTCTCCTTCACTCTTCAAATAACTTCATTATTAAGAGGATGAATACTAATTTCTTAGCTGTTACTTATTCTTTAGGGATAACCTCGCACCTGTGCAAAAGAAAGTGAAATGATTGTGTTTCCAACTTGTTTTCCGAGACCCCTGGTTCTCTGTATCTCTTCTCATGTGTTTGATGGGGAAGGGTAGCCATCAGCTCATTGAATTAGAAACTCAAAAACTAACTTTTCAGTGATGATTATGGCATGATAAATTAGGTGATAATAGTCTGGATCAGTAGTATAATTTGATACAATTGCTTTTGTTTCTTTCTTTCTGTTCTCTGAGGTAAAAAAACCCCTGAAATTAATATAATAGCAGTATTAAGGTAGCACTTGAAGAAATGAAGAATATATACATGCCAATATATGAAGGCAAGTATATATGATATCTCATATATACTCATACAATGACTCATTGCCTTAGTATCTCATCCAGAGGTATATACAATGGCAAAACATATCCTTGCTGAGAAATACACAAAGTATATATATTTTGGCAGCTGACTTTTGACGAAAATTTTAAATGGATTTTGTAGTAAAGTCTGAGGGTTTTTTTAAAATCTTAGTTACAGCAATAGAGCATTATTAATGGATTTCCTCAAGTTTTGTCTAGTGCGGTTGTAAAACACCAAAAAAAAAAAAATACCACCTGCCTAAAAAAGTAAGGGATGTGCTTGTCTCATCCTATGCACAACCTCCCCTCTCCCATGTAAATGCACACACACATGCACACATCTTCTATTATTTCTCTCTCTTTCTTTTAACAGTTTCTACATGCAAAATGAATTCTCTGCTCTCAGCCTTTTTAATTTACTGAGGGCTAGTTTTCACTCTTTGTACCTAACTATGGGAATGAAGTGATAGGCACTTAATCACTCCTGGAGATGTCATCCCCAAAGAGACACCCTAAATGTACTGGCAGGAAATGGTTTACTTTACCTTCTATGTGCATCCTCCTCTTCGGTAACTTTGAGCATGCACAGCTCAGAAAGATGGTGAAGAAAGCAAAGTTTCTTTTCTCTGTTTCATGAGATATAGTTCTGGTTGTTCACCTGCATATTCAGTCTGGAAGGAGAAGGTATCTCAGAAGTGAACACAAATCTGACCCAGAATAAATGAAGCTTGGGAAAAACTGCATGTAAACTTTTCAAGGGCCCTTGAGCAAAGACTGAAAATAAAGGGGTTCATTTGACATTCCCATTAGACTCCGAGGCTCGCCAGAGGACTGACATTTCTGTGCTGTTTGTGTGTTACTTTGGTGTTGACTGTGCATCTACTGGGAATATAACTGAGGCAGGCATTTGATTTCCTGTCAGTTACCAAATAGCAATCAAATATTGTTGCTATCTGAGCCACCCTATTGGTACAGATTAACGATGAGCCCTCTGCACAGTGCTACTTGGTCTTCTCCACAGTCCTCAGTTTCTTTATGGAAAGTTTTTGCCAAGTACAGGCTTGAGATATCAGACAGGACTCATGTCCTGCAAGAAATCATTACCTTAAAGTTTCTTTATTTTTTTTATCAGACCTATGACCAGAGACATATATTGCACAGTGGGATCTTATTGTGACAGATGTTCTCTGCATATATGGCTGCATCATTGAGTGTAATTTCACTTCCAGGAAAAGAAGAATTTTCAGACCCTAGCACTGCGCTAATTGCAATGAAAACTTTATGGGCAGCAATGAGTGGGAAAACTTATTATCCCCTGATTTTCAAGGTTTTTGGTTTTTTAAAGTGTGCATTGATATTTTTAGAATTCAGCACAGAGCCACAGTATAACTCTCATCATCCAAGGCATTATGTAGGGAGAGAAGTAATTGATTGCTGGTTAGTTGTAGCTGTGACTTGGGTTTTGATTAGAATAATAACTTTAAAATTCTAAGAGAAATAATATATTTTGCACATTGCTAAGAAGCATTTCTGTAAGTTTGAGGTGTTTGATTCATACATAATGTATACTGCTTAATGACCTGCATAGCCAAAGGATGGCACTTTAAATTGATGAGTGTGATATATTCATACGTAGAACAAATTAGTTTAAGGACAGATGAAGAATAGATGTGCAGTCTAGCTAGCATGAACTGTTACAATTATAGAGATTATTACAACCACAGTGTAATACCTTCCAGACACCAGAAATCATTAAATGTCAGAGTTACGTAGATCTACAAGCTAGTTTTATTACAAAAATATTATTGTATTACAGCAGTTTCGATTGTGCCACTATATGTGAGATTAGAATAATATTTCTACTGCAAATATTTATTTTCACAGGTTTCTAACATAACCTTAGAAACATACTCAAGAAGCAGCATAATAAAAAATATCCACAAGTGAAAAAGAGAGGAATACAGAGTAGTAAATTTTGTCTTGGAACATTTTGTTTCCAATACACAAGAAGAATGCATTGTTTTAAATGAGCGGAAGTCAGGTTGAAACCATTGATCTGTGCAAAGCCTGGCCCTCAGACAAGCGTGGGAGTGAAAGGAGCATATTTGCTTGAGGATAACTTTGAAAATAAGTAATTTGGTCATATCTATTATAAGAATCTGTAAAATACTGTAAATAGCTAAACTCACTTCAGTTTAGGTTTAAAAGTGAGCTTGAACCAAACCAGTAAATCCTAACATCCACAGGTTTGCAGGTATACTTTGAGTTGAATATGGCTAACTTTCATGACTTGGACTACTCCCAACATTTACACTGAAAAAAAACCTGGAAAGCAAAATTTCTTAAATATGACGTTTTTCCTGTTGCAAACACTGTAAAAGAATTACATGCCTGCTAATCAGATTCTTCACTACTCTTAATCCTTTTATTTATAGTTTTATTGGTGATAAGATCTTCACTCACAAGGACTTTTCTTTTTACCTCCATGAGGTAAAAGAGGCGTGTGTACACAATGGTAGCCCAGACTGTCATGGCAATGGTCAGGAAATAATGTTTTACCCAAAAAAGGTCAATGAACATAAGGACGACTGGCATAATTCTTTTGTTTAGTATTTTGTCGATAATGTCATAAATTCCAGTGGACTGGTGTTTGAAAAGGAACAGTTCTTCTTTATAAAAGGAGTTCTGTTGAAATGTAATTACCTACCCCAGACATTTAAAGAATATATACATCCTTTGCCCAAATCATACTTACTCTCTTACTGACATGCTGACGAAACGCTATACCCAGATTCATACCCAGAAGCAGCCATGGTGTGGGTACTGATGGTTACATTTTCATGTTATTGTTAAGGTCTGATATTTATATTGTGAGGCCTATGGAAAATTTTAGAAAAGCCATTAGCTGGATGAGGAAGTGGCAAGGCCATCCAGCTGTTCGGGCGCTGACCTAGGTTGTAGAGCTGTTGTGACGATAAATGCATCAAAGATGGTTACAGTCAGATGCAACCATTACTTATCTACATAATATTTAAGCCCTGTGCTACTCAAATTTAGGTACCTGCCCTCAGAAGGCACCAAGAGTGCTTACAGAAACGTGGTCTGGCTTGTCTTCAGATCTACAGAGGCGTGCCTTCTGCTTACCTGATATTTAGGTACTCTAGCACTTTAAAAAAGACACTCAGAATTAACAACCAGAGGGAACCTTATTATCCCCAGATCAACATACGCAGAGTGAGCTGGCTTGGGGCCACACGGTGAGAGACACTGAACTTACTTAACAGGGAGGATGCTAACGCCAGTCTATCTGCTGCCTTCGCCAGAGCTGCAAGGCTGCACAAGTGATCCACAGTCTCAAACTTTCTCCCTACTACCGCATCTCACGTTATATAGTGACAGGCATAGAAATACTCCTGCACGCAAGCAAGGAATAGAAAGGAGCTTCAGAAAGTTAAAAAATTCCTAGCTCTCATCCTACCCTGGTAAAGCGTGAATCATCATCAGACTCTCACAGACTAGGGAAATTCACCCTCCTCTACCTCTCACCAGTCACTCTTCCATGCTCTTTTATCAAGACATGAGAATATTCTCTTTTCAGGAGAAAGAGGTAAGTTAATGTGGGGTATTTTCACAAAAAATATATGTTTATGTATGTCACCAAAATGCTATTAATTGTTACTGTAGAAGTTTCTTAGTTATAATGAGGTTTATATCTGAATTTTTTTGGTCAACTGCTTCGTCTGCTCTAGATTAGACCACATATGGAATGTAAAAAGTGAAACTAGAAGCAAGAAGGACAGCACTTTGAGGTTAAATTGACAAGGAGCAGGTATTTTCTGGGTATATGCATCTAAATCCTAACTTTTCAAAAAACAACTGACCTAGCTATTTAGGCAGCTAACTGCTGTTTGACTGCAATGGACATAGGGCCTTGAAATTCCTCCGAAGATCTGGCTGCTAAAATTTTTTTTTTCCTACTAGCCATCAAATACTACACAGGAAGGAATCACATAAGTATTCCAAACAGAGGGATAACAACAAAAACATGCTCATGCCAAAACTGTTGCAATTCATATTCAGATAGTGAGGCAAACAAAAGAAAAGGGAACAGAAATCATGTCTTTTCTGGTCCTCCAAACTTTTGAGCAAATCTTGTACAAACTCTTCTTTGTTTGAGTAGAAGGGCACGTTATTACTCAACCCCTCACAAACAAGACCATACTATTCATCAATTAGTAGATCCTAGACCAGAAGCTCTGTAATTTAGATAAGCTGATGCCTATAACAAATGTGAATTCAGAGGAAGGTAGGGTTTTGGGTGTTTTATAAAAAATTATTCTCGCTGTAAAGAAAACATTTAGAGTGAAACTGTGAGTGATCCTTAATGAAGACTGATTTTAAACTTTTCTACATAACTCCACAGTCCACTTGTGTAATTGCGGGTCTATTGTATAGTCTGTATCTTTACTTTACATCTAAACTGCTGAAATAATCCTCAAAACCATGAAAAATTTGGCTAAAAATGCAAATAGCAGTTTACCTGCTAACGAACCATGTCAAGATTTCCACATTAACGATATACAGTATTTAATTTTCAGGAAATCTCCACAGTCTATGCCACTTACAAAGGCCTTCACCCATGCTATACTTAAAATGCATCTGTGTTTTTCTGCAGGAAGTTATTACTTGCCTCCATTCATGTAATATTGTCAACCCAGGGAACAACTTGTTGATCCCAAGTTTGTTATACAGCTATGACTGGGTAGTTTAAGGGGACATATCTGAAGGTGTGACCTATGATGTGCACAGGTTGAACCCTCAAGAAAAGTGTCTCTTCCAGGTGCAAAGTAGATTCCACAGTGGTGGCCATAGACGGTCATCTTAACTTCCTTGGTCCTTGATACACAAAACTTACTTTTGTGTAGGTGCTGTTCATCCATGCAGGCTCTCTTCATTTTTACACATACTGTCAATAACTTATCAATGTTATTCCCAGGTATTTAGTCAGAAATCCCCCAGAAAGTCAAGAAGGTCTGTACTATTAAGTGCTCCTCTGGTGCCACAGGTTCCATGTTCCAGGGATTCCTTTGCACAACGTTGTAACCCCCTTATCTCAAGTTGACATTGCACACCACTTATCACTATCTGTGGCAGAAGCTTTATCAGCATCTCCAGCAAGAAGTACCACTCTCTAGTTGGGAAAAGATCCGTGTTTACAGTTAGAACCATCAATCATTTTGTCTTGTATTCTCACTATTACTTACTGCCTTGCCTGTCAGTGAATAGTGAGCTTCCTGGCTTTACCAAAAAACTGATATACTCTGAAAAAAAGCAGCAAGAAACCGTCTATAACAGTGCAGGTTGTAGTTTTTTATTTAAAAAAAACTAGTTCATAAAAAAGATCTACCAAGCTGTTGATATTTTTTTGTTGTTTAAGTCACTTATCACTTCAGAAAATCTTAGGTAATAAACTATGCTGGTAGTTTTGAGATATTTGGGCACAACTTTTGACTGGGGATTGGTTATATACACTTATACAGTTATAATGTTTGCCTTTACAGAAGTCAAATTTATTCATACCTTTGCAATGCCCATCAACAGCACATGTTGCATGCCAAAATATCATGTAAGCCTAGTCCACTGGCTAAATCCCTGGGTCATCCATATTCTCAATGTTATGTGTAGTTCTTAGACTATGTTTAAGTTGCACACAAATCATAGTCAAATAATTCACTCAAGGTCAAACAGTGCAGGATCTGGTTTCACTGGCAGGAAAAGCCATTACGGAAAACTTAAGGAAACCACAGAATCCTTTCGCACAGGGTGTGCTGCTCACTGATGTTAGTGTGAAGCTGCCTTAAGAAGCTAGAAAATCTGTTTGTGCAGCTTCAGAAAACTACTTATTTTCTCCTTCAGTCATTTGTAAGCTCTCAAAGAAAGCAGAATGTCTGTGCCCATATGCCTAACCAATCCAATATCTCTTATTCCTCTGGGTCACGGTCACACAGTTCTGTCAGATGGGATGTAAGTTATCTATAAGGCATTGACATTTGGGGTCTAGAAGGTCAAATATGGGATTGCTGCTTTGTTGTGGTCATTTCGTTCTGTGTCAAGTATGTAATATGACGTCTTAAAGAACTGAATTGTACTGGCATTTAGCCCATTTCCAAGTCATAGCTGCAAAATTTGCCCTCACTTCCCAGGTAGTAAGGATATATAGGATACACCAGACATCATATGTGCCTATGTGCCGATGCCTTCTCTGTCAATGATCATAGGTTTTGTTTCTCTGCTGAGTTTTTCAGCAAATGCAATGCAGCATTCCACTGGGTTGTCACTCACTGTTTTAATTTGTGTGGTAGCAGATTGTTTTCCTCCTACAGTTTTTACCAATTTTACAGGTCATTACTAGTTGACTAAAATTGGTGCAATTTGCCTCTGCCAGCTGATGTTTAATAATAACTGTCATTCCTGCCAAGACCATGCATCAGTAATTTCTGACAGTACGTAACACATAGCACATATGTGGACCAACTATGTTACATTCTTCTGACAAGCCATTTAATTGACTGGTAAAAATCAAAGAATGAGTGGATGAACCTTGAGAGGAAGCTAATTTGTGTGTTTATTGGGAATTTGATACTACGTTGGCTGCTTGTAATTATCAAAGTTTTGTGCTGCATACAGCTTGTTTCAAAGTTAACACCAGGAAATTTGTTAGCTTTACCCCTTACAGTAGTTCTATAATGCCAAAGACCTGAAGCAGTGTGCATCAAATGTCAGGCCATAGAAAAAATGAGATGTGGTGGGGCTTTCCTGACCATGAAACTGAGGGCAGTTGCTTTATTTGCAAACTGTTTAAATCTACTTGCATGCAAACTTTAAATGAGGAACTGCCAAGATTTATGGTTCTTTACGGGGCCCTAAGTGCTGCATATAGCAAAAAAAGTTGGAGTGAAAACATGTCTTTTACTTCCCCTGGAGAAGAAGTATTGCATGGAGGTAGGTCAGAGAGCCACGTCTGGCTCACTGCTGACTTAATATGTGACCTGGACAAGTTATATAAGCCCATTGTTTCTGCTTTCTCAAGTGTAAAATAGGTAAAATATTTCAGAGGCTACTTGTGTACTTTAATTGGTTGACTGTTTCCTATATACTGGATGAAAGAAGATTACTGCATGTTTAACCACCACATTTCCCTTTTATATTTTATTTTAACCGACACGACAAGATTTTCTCATTCCTCCTGTTACGCTTAGCTAGTTTGTGTGCCTGACAGTTCTTTTTTCTCCCATTCCTCTTCTGTTTTTCTCTCCCTGTCTTGCCTATTTTATTCTGCTTCTCTGTCTTTCTTCCTTCTCTGTTTCACCATATTTCTGACCAGGACAATCATTTTTATCCTAGAGTCTCACCGAGTATTTGATAAACTGAGGCACATTTTTGCTGCTTGCTGTGTCCACACTCTATGGAGCATCGGTCCCTGTGGGATGTGTGGGTATTCACTTCTTATTCTCAAGTACTTCTGCCTCCTGCATGCAAATGTTTCAGGGTCTGCTGGAGTCAAACCCAACCTGAGCAGCTCAGGGTTACAAAAAGGACAGCTGCCAGCTCAGTTTTGCCTATGATCGGGTCTGGAGTCTCTCCAGGGACTTTCCTTTACCAAAAAAAAAAGCTATTGCTGAGTCATAGTCGCTGACTTGAAGGGACCTGAGAAGCAAATCTGTGACCCAGCTATTGATTGGACTGTCATTTTGTCGTATATAGTAAATACACAGAGGCCCTGGAAGGAAAAGAGGAAGAAAGGGGGTTGCCAGACCAGAAAAGAGGGGAGTGGGCTTGAGGGGCTGGGGAGCTGAGTTACCTTAGAAGGGTCCTGTGCCAACGGGACAAAACTTTACAGTAACAGAGTCATTCAATTTGAATGCTTATATCATTACTACAGAAATTATGTTAATGTACTAAAGCTTTGTTGTATGACAGTGGAAATACTTCTTCAGAGCAGACAACGCAAAGTAACACATGGACATGCCAGCACATCTGGCTACAGCACCACAGTGGTACTTCTGCATCTTCCATGATACAGCAAATAACAACAACTCCTACAGGGAAATGAAGGCAGTCTTTTTGAAAGAGTTCATTATGGTCTTTTTTAGCTGTCTAGCCTCTTTCATTTTATTCTTTGCTCTTTTAGCTGTCAAAACACTCATTTCTACTCAGGGAGAACCAGATCTGACTGCTGTCTTTGGACATCATAAAACCAGGTAATGTTAGGATATTAGCTTACAGCAGGTCTTCACTACCACTGCCCTCCGCTAACCCCAGTTTTACTGTACTGTCCTGGTTATGCATTGGCATATTTTTTCTTTCTCTGTGGGTCTATAAAGACTATACCTGATGTGGCTACAAAAGATATACCTGGCCTGAATTCAAGGATGTCAGAAGGAATATTAAGGAGGGTTTGTCATAGAATGAAATTTGAAAATGGTGGTATATTTCTTTTCCATTGCATTTTCACAAAAAAACCCCAATACCTAAAAGAAGCATCCATTGCATGCTGCTGTATTCTAGCCCTCACGAATCATGTGTCTATGGGAACTTTACTGGCAAGTCGTTCTTCACTTCAATTTTTTGTAATTTATCTGTTGAATTATGCTGTGAGTTTTA
This sequence comes from Phaethon lepturus, assembly GCF_000687285.1. NCBI lineage: Eukaryota > Metazoa > Chordata > Aves > Phaethontiformes > Phaethontidae > Phaethon > Phaethon lepturus. Next base: position 55,220 of record NW_010544183.1, on the reverse strand, counting down.
GCCTCTTGGTAGGTACACACATATGGGTTATCTTGCCCCTACCTTCTCGGAAGACCCAGGTGAAGAAAGAAAGGGCTGATCATTGGGTGAAGGTGTAAAGACTGTACAAGGTACCTTCACTAAAAGCTGTGGGGGGTGAAGAGGAGAAGGAGTAGAATGAGAGGAGCAAGGCAACTAGTTTTGAATATATATTGAATGTGTTTGTCTTTATTCTAGCAGGGACTGCTCAAATGTTCTGGGATGTAGGGGTTATGTTTTGTTTTGTTTTTAAAGCGCTGGAATGTTTTGGCCTATATACAATCAAATGCAACCAAACCAGAATATTCTTGGGTAATTCTTCCTCATTATAACAAAAAAAAAAATCAAACTAATCTGCTTGGTTTATAGTTCTAGAAGGTTCTTTAAATTTCTCTAGCTTTTCCATTGAGAAAATGAAAAACACATTTATTAAATGACCTTTAGTTTTTGCCATCTAGTCAAGCATTCTTTGCACTGGCACAGTAATACCATTATCTTGACCTTTGTCTCCCTCATACAGTTTCTCTTCATGCCTGTCACTAGCACTGGCTCAGCTAATAAGAAGGAGAAAAAAAAAATAAAAAGGAAAAACTGCAGTCTGATTCAAATTGTTAGGTACTGTAAGCCTCTGGAGATGTTTGTTCCAGCTATGCTTGCTTTCTTTCTGTTTATTTTTACCTTTTCAGCTGGTGTTTTCTGTTTCTTTCCTAGATTTTTTTATTCTTCAGTCTAAGTCTATTTAAGCAGGTATATATGTGTGGAGAAACGAAGTTTAGCACAAGTTTAATGTGAGATTTTTTTGGTCTGAGTCATAGCTGTGGTTTGCCTTGATGTAAAACCTTCCACAATAGCATGCTGTTGCACTTCCATGTGCAAAACAGTTGTATTTCTTTGAAGTTAAAATAAAAGGGCTCCACTGTTTTCTCTGACTTCAACATAATCAAGCAGCAAGCTTCTATGCCTAAATCCTACCTTTAACTTTCAATCTGACCTTGGATTAATCCCTTTACCTCACCATGCCTCTGTTTCCTTTCCTGCCCCAGATCAGCATGCAGGCAGAGCAGTGAGAGTTGGGGAGCTCAGTCTTAATTCTTTAATACAGCTGGAAGAAATCCCTCAAGACATAAGCTAACAGATTTCAAGCCATGCTTGTTGGCTACCTTCCAGTCTGAGTGAAGTGCAGAGCTACAGGACGACTAATACAGTTTGAAAATATCACTTGAAAACCTTTATCTCGATAGTGTTTTGACTAATACATAACTTGCAGAAAGACATTTCTATCTGAAAACATAAAGAGATTTACAGTGTGCCAGTTCCTTCTGTAATTTTGTCCTTTGTTGTGTGATTTATTGCCAAGCACATTGCACGCTGTTGTAACACATAAATTTAATAAGAAATGTAATCTACTCTGTTTCCTTCCTTTCCTGATATGTAGGAAAGAACTATGGAGAATATACATTTAAGGACAAGTGACAGGGCTTCACTCTCTTTTCCAGTGATGAGGACTCCTGAAAAGGGGCTGATGTGCATACAGATAGATGATTTCCTGTTGTTTGTTTCTAGTCTAATCAAGCTGATTGGGACGAATGATAATGGTGATGTCTTTAGCACATACCAGAAATTTTCTTTGCTTGTGAGCTGGAAACCATTTGCAGTTTGAAGCAGCAATAGTAGTTGACTTAAGATGGGATATTTGATCATTACCCTCATAATGGGAGTCGCTCTTTTTTCACATATATGGCTGCTTACGAGCTTAGAAAATAACAGCATGCTTCATCCATCGATCTGAAAAAGCTCTTTGTAAAAAGGGTCAGCGCTGTTATTCCCATCGAACAAATGATGAGCAGACAGAGAGAAAAACTAGCTCAAGGTGATGAACAGACTGCCAGCAGAGGTGGCAGAGGACTCGGGTCCTTCCGTGGTTTGAGCCCCAAAAGCCCTGCGACTCCCCGTGTTAAAAGCCTGAGCCAATTTACTGCTGCTAGACTCCTCAGAAATTCAGAATTGTGGTGATGCCAAGAAAAGACTGTTCCCCAAATAATCCATGGCCAGGAGTCTTACATGAAGTCTATTTCTATTCCAATCCTTTAAGTTCATTAGGGCTTGATAGTTCAAAGTCTGTAGTTATTTGTACCTGCTTTCATGGTCAGCTTCAGCCTTCAGTACCAAAACCACGAAATACAAAACATTAATCATGCAAACCCATGGGTTCTTTGAAAGGGGAATATAAATATGTGAGCAAGTCTTGGGTAGGGATGCTTTTTATGTATGGGCTTTGTGGGAAAGAAAAAGCATTGTAATTGTGGAGAGTACTGACATCTACCTGCATGTAGACAGGCTGCTATCTGTCCACAAAGCTAACTGAGGACACATTCCACATGAAAATAAAAGGAAGAGCTAGTTACGGTATATCACACAGTAGCCAAGATTCATGCATACTTTTTTAATTTCCTGTTACCTATTTGTTATCTTCCCATTCATTGACTTAATTGAGACACTACCTACGCTCTTTTGTGCCAAATACATTTGTTTTCTTCCTTCTAGGTCACAGTTTTACAATTATCACCATAGCAACATTCCAGCTATAATAAGAAGATACATCTTCTGAATGGCTGGTGATACAACATTAACTGTTAGAACATAACATTTTTCATGTTGGAAACATCTGGAGTTCACAACCAGCAAAGATCTGTAAAAATGTCTGTAGCTCTTTAATAATCACCCAAGGCTGCACTTGCAAGCTTTATTAGGATGCATTTACAAACACTCCTTAGTCACCAAGCACGGAATGTGATAAAAACAAGCTTTATTCCAACACAAAAAATTAAAATATAAAGTTCAGTTTCCAAGTCATTTGGCTTAAAAGAAAAAAAGAGAGAATTTGAATTGGCCTTTGTGTCAAGGCCTTTATTTTAGAGAGTTGGGCTATACTCCATTCCTCTGCTGTTCCCAGCCTATTACCTACAACACTAATATTGCTATTTACTGGCTGATTATATCCTCTGGCAAGATTCGGACTGTGTCTACTTCCCTGCTGCAAACTAATCAGTTTTCAAAATTAGTTATTGATCTCAGGCTCATTGTGGAGGACAAATTTAGTGGCTGGTTCATTGAGTATCAACAGTGCCACTCTTTGTGTGAGCTGTATAGAATTGAAAACAAACAAGATATTCAGGCCCACATACATATATAATCATCTAATATAAGGAGATACAAGACAAGTATAAATGCATTGGCAAATGAAATAGCCTTTTTGTGAGAAAGATGACCTAAAGAAATCCAAGACTATTCCTCTGTTAAGGTACACATATAATTCTTACTATCTACTGCAGGGTGCTTATCTGAGAGAGAACACGTGTATCAGCACTATTACTGGAAAACATTACTGTTACGTAATTTGAAGTGGTTTGGGGTTTGTTTGGTTTTCTTGTGTTTTTTTTAAGGTAGGAAATGAACTTTTTTTTTTAAAGATAGACCATTCTTGAGGTTTTAAGTTGCAAATGTCTTAGATGCAGTCAGAAAGATTTTCAAATAATAAGTACTTGAAGTCGAGATTTATGTTTTAGTGACTAACAATGTGCTGCCATTATCTATTGTCTAACTCTATCAAGCTACATTAAATCTTTTCAGTGATTATATTGTCACTCCTTTGGTTGTAATGGAAACTTATCAGATGCGAGAAATTTCAATTGGGAAAGTTTTGCTGTAAAACACTGACAGAGAAATGTGTGGCCAATAACCCAACATTTCCCTGGAGGTGAAAGGCCCCTGCCCAAGTTGTTTCTCTATCTGAATGGAAGTACATGCACGCTAGGTTGCATGTTTCTAAATTTCACCCCCAGGCAGACCTATAAAAATTTTGAAATATAATTCCTTTTCTGAGAAAAAAGATTCCCATATAGGTTCAGATGCAAGAATGCACTTTCTAGCCCCTTTAAGAAAAGTCTGAGTTGATAGAAGCATATTTAAAATATTGAAAATGTCCAAAATATTTTTAATAATAGTCTACTCCCATTCCACTGCAATAATTTAATTATTTATGAGAAAATTCAATGCTAGAAATGCTTTTTCTCTTTCTTAAACATTATTCTCAGCCTTTGTACTGGAAGAAAAAAACAACCTTCTAAACATGTCACTGTTGAAACAGCATACAGAGTATCTGCCAAGTGTGTGTGTGTGTATAAATATGTATTTGAAAATTAATTTAAGATGTCTGGTAAGTTTATTTTATTTTATTATGAGCTCCTTGAATTTTATTTCAGGGTTAGTATTTAAAAAGTGTCCAAAAATGAGAATGTCAAAGACATTATTTGCATAGTTTTCATTAAAAACTATAATTTTCCAAAATTCTCTCAAAACTTGGCCCAAATTCCCTGAAAGGTTTATGAACCTGGACTCTATTTCTAACTTATGAGAAAACCACAAATCAGGTCCTTGGCTTTGCTTGAGTTTTAATACTTTCATGGTGTGGTTTATTTTTGATGTACAGAAAAGCTGGAGCCTTGATGAATAGTTGGTGGTCTGTGATTGTGTTCATTATTTCAATGACACACACACACAAATTTCCAGAACAAAAGGTTTTGATTTGTATCGATGCAAATTAGAAATTATTACAAGGTTCATTTTAAGCTGAAAGTTTGACCCTACATTCTTGTATGCTTAAAATTTCCATAAAATACAGTAAGAGCTAGAGTATGCAAACAGTACAAATCCTACGTATCATGGGAATAGAATCTTAGAAAAGTAATGAGACAGTAGAGTTACCTGCTTTATTGTGTATTTCCCAATTAATTTGTTACACTGTGATGCTTCTGAAACAGGTTACTTGTTTTCCACAGTTCATGAATGAAGCCAGTGTGTTAGAACAGCCTTCTCACTTTTATCTGCTCAGCTTATTAAGATGTAGCATATTAGTTCATATATTTCACTACAAAATCTGAGTTAAAACCTTCCATGTACTTCGAACCAAACAATCCCTAGTTGCTTACATTCCTGCATTAATGTATCTGAAATGTTTCGGATTTAAATCTGGATATTGCTTTGGTCTTCTTCAGCAATCATTAATATATCTGCTATTTATTTTCACCTAGTATGCTGCTACAGAAAGTAGAAACTATATATGCCAGAACATCACTACTCATATCTGTAAATATAGTCCTCTTCTTTCCTCAGATTATTAGAGGTGTAGAATTGTTTACTCCCAGAAAATGATTATATGGAGTAAGGTAATCTATCTATTAATTTTGATAAAATTGTGCTCTGACATAATACGAAAGAGTTGGACTCATTCTTTTATTTATTTTTTTTTAATTCTGTAAAAAGAAAGGCAGTACAGAACTTTTTCTTGCATTTGAATTCTATGATCTCCTTAGTGACTAATGATGCCATAGCAAATTCTGTAAAGTTTTGCTTTAGGTCTGCTCCATTTTTTAAATCCAATTGCATCAACAGAGAAAAAAAATATTTTAAGAGATATGAATGAATTAAATGTGTAATCAATTTAATTTGAAGATGGGCACCAAAGTCCAAAAACTCAACATTTACTTGTTTCAGTGAAGCAGTCAGTGGACAAAGAACTTTATATACAATTGATCTATAAGTAAATCAATAAAATATTTTAGACCTCCATTTCTTAGCCTATCTAGGTCATCGAAATGCTCTATCCTCAAGGGAATGAATGAAATTAAAAACTATATTACTTTTTTATTTGGGCATCCTCTCTCTGCCTGCAGTTTCTCTACTTTCAGATCTAGAGTAAATGCTTCCACTAGTATCCGCATTGACAGATGTAACACAACCATCTTTTGTCCTAGATTGTTATTAGATTAAAACTGCACTGAAGAGCAATATGCTTAAAAATGTTTTGGTGCACTCAAAGATAGGACTGAGCAACTAAAAAAAAAATGTTAAAATAAAGTGTAAATGTTTGTACGCAAAACACATTTTTCAAAGAAACAATCTCTCATATGGAATTTAAGCTATATTTTAATGAGTTTTAATTAAGAAAATTATGGGGAAATTCGAGTTCTGAAAAACTCAGAAGTGAAAGTGTACTACTAGCATACTGGATGCCAGTACTGAGGTATAATTAATTTAAAATTTTTGAAACAGGGATCAAAAGAGAATTGCTTGTATCGCTGAGATGTTGTTACACTGAACGGTGTACACTAAAATGGTACACTAAAATGGAGTAAGCTTTAGATTTGTATTTAGATCTAATTCTTTTTGGAATTGGTTTTCTTCCAAGATTTTTTTTAGTAACATTTTCTGGTTGTATGCCAACAGAAAATGTTTTAACATCTTTTAATTATTTTTCTTCTCATCAAAATCATGGTAATTTTATAGAGTTTTATGTTTTCATAGTAGAAAGTTTGTTTGCTATTTTGGTTATCTCAACCAACCTTCTTGATAAACAATTAATATCTGTTAAAGGAATAAGCAATTCCTGGTTCAGGTATTTAAGATTTTTGAATCTTGAGTACTGCTTTGAAAATCTTTAAGAGCTTATTTTTTATGCCATGTATATATACTATCTTTGCAAAATGTTTTATGTCAGTTGAATGAAGGGTGGAAATTAATTCTTTGGGAGTTATTTCTTTATATGCAGTCAGATGAGGAAAAGGAGTAAGGCAGATCTTTTCTCCATAAGCATGGAGAAAAGGGATTTTATAGTGGCGTGGCTCAACTGGAATCCTATTGTTGTTTTTCAGAACTCTTTTCTTTCATAATTTCAGGTAACCTGATACTTTGAAATAGATCTGTACTTCAGCTCCCTAGATATTACCAGTGTATGAAATAAATGGACCTTCTCTCTGGACAAAAAACAAGGACCTGAGTTGTAGCTTTGAAGTATGAGGATCTTACCTTCTTGAGTCTGTTGGATACAGGAAGATTTACAAAGCAAAACTAGAGCGCTGTGTACTGAAGTCTCCCGGGACATCAGCCCAGCTGTGTTCCTACATGGTATGCCCAACAGGGAGTCAGAGCAAGGGGGTGGCCAGGTCTTCATGTGTTGGCACGTTGGGCTGCAATAAATGAGGCAGTTCCAGTATTTCGTGTGGCTGCCTGTGCTCCCACACCAGAGGAGACTGTCAGTCAGCCTTCTACACGTAGCAACTGGAGATACTGCCGTGGTTAAGACCGTCTCAGTAGTAACTCCCAAACATGTCAAAAACTGTGGAAGCTGCCACCTGAGGGTCAGCTTTCACATGACAACTCGGCCAGTTTTATAGGCAGCTGTAACTGAGAAGGGCAGAGAGTTGATCTGGGGGCTTTTCTTCCGTGCCTGGGATGAGCATGCCACTGGGGAGTGCCGGAGGGCAGTCAGGAGGGATTCCCCCTTTTGGACACCGCTGACACAGGTCACCTTACATTGATTTGCACCAAGAACAGCATAGCTAGGTGTAGCCAAACATGGATCCTTTTCTAAATGAAGTATCTGCTCTCTTATTAGTTTACCCACACAGAAAAAGATTTCCCAAATTAACAAGCTATGCAGAATAGTCTAAGAAAATCCACTCTGCAGGTGGATCAAGAAAAAAAGAAGTCCTCCATTGTGTGCGTAACAGGCGTCGTCATACTGCTGACAGCTGATGAAAATGCATTTCTGGAAAGCGGAGTTCATATTATGCGAGTATGTAATAACAGCATTCGAGTAATGTCTGTCCCGCTAAATTCATATTTACCTCCTAACCAAGAGTAAGGCAACTAAAAGCAATCTGCTGAGAGGCATTGAGCCTTTCCAGATTAACACGATCTAAAACAAGCAAGCAAAGTTAGTGCATCTGCATCCTCCCTTTGAGTTTGATTACAAAATAGGCCACCAGCTGTGACTACGGCCACAGATCTAGTGTTACTGAGTTTTAAAAAATAAAAAAAAACAGTAAATGATTTAATATAATTTCCATCTATCTTTGATGCCACAAATCAGGATTAATTGAATATGATAATTTATATGAAAGTAATTTAAAACATGACATCTCCATTCCCAAACAGAGAGTACCTTCATCATTTAAAAGCAAGGTAAGTTACAGACATAAAATCTAAGTTAGGAGAAGAACAACTCCCTGTTATTTTGAGTGGTTTGAATTGTTGGTGGGGTTTTTTCATTCTAAATCAGTAGCTGCTAATACAACTAACCAAATTACTACAGATTTAGCATTTGATATAAGTGAATTTGTCATCTATGAAATGCAAGGTGACTCCATTTGAAGTCCATTGAACATGCTCAGTAATGCACAAGCTATCCCCATGCAGGAGTGGTAATGACATTCACTACAAATACTTTTGTATTTCAGACTTGTGATGTGGCTTTTCAGCCCAGAAGAAATTCAACTTTTTTTAGACTTGATCCAAGCATGATTGCACCAGAGCTTTTATGGCTGATCAGGGTAGAAACAGTGTTACATGTTTGGCATAGCACTATTTTCTTTTATGTAGATTTTCTTCCAGTAGAAAGTGAAGGTCTTAGAATGTGCAACCCAGTCAATCTCAAGCACCACTGAAATAAAGAAATCCAAATAGTGTTAAGCAGGTTGATATCATGCAGCGCTTGACTAGATCCCTCCTATTTAAAATATTCAGGTTTGCTTATACACTGCCGTGGAAGTTCAAAGCACAGTATTTGGTTCATTTAACAACTGCAGACACTCCATTAGCCTTTCTCACTACCAACTTCACATCCCATATGCCTGCCTGATCCATCTGTCACGTTTTGTCAAATGGAAGCGCTCGCAGGGAGCAGCCATGATTTCACTGTGCATTGCAAAATGGGGCTCCAACCTGAATAGCCGCTGAACCACAGACTAAAATGTTAATAATAGAAGAGCAAATGGGAACCTCTGTAATCATGAGGACTATGAGCAAGGAGGAATGGCTACATTAATGGGGATATGTGGTGGGCAATAAGATATGTAAATCTTCACTGGATGGATAATGTCAGGACAGTAACATCAGGTTAGATTATACCGTCAGTATTCTGCCTTTGAAAGTACCCAATAAAAGATGCTGAGAAGAAAGCTTAACAGGCCAAGTACCTAGACTCCTTTCCTGGCGCTCATCTCCTTGGCTCAAAACAAAAAGAGCACACAAAGCTATAGATTTGGCTTTTTAGAGTCAAAATGGATGATACAGAATTAATTGCAATCTAAATACATATACCTTAACAATCTGGCCACTGACATTTCCATACTTCAGTTAATATGCAGTATGATTTCTGTGATGATAGGGTGCTAAAAAATTTATCGTTCCAAGCAGGAGGAGGAGGAGGAGTTTTAGTATGTTGTTGTCAAGACTTACATGTTTATATACATATAAATCCCTCTCATACATACACACACATGTATAAAGAGTACACAGCTATAACAGAAATCTATTACACTGACTTCTTACTGTCATTCCGACAAAAATTATAACCTATATTGGAGTCTAGATTATCTTATTTTATACCAAGAGCTCTATCATGGTCAAAATAACTTCTTCCTTGTAAGAACTATCTTTTTTATTAATATTCTTATATGCATATTGCAAGTTAACCTCCTTGAAAATGTCACAAGTCTGTCCTGTAAAATAACAAGAAAATTAATATAATTACACTACTAAAATTTTGGCATGCAAGAGCCAACTTTTTGTGCCACTCGAGTTATTTAGACTGTATACGTATCAAGCTAGTGCATAATGATGTGAGAACAGCTGTACTAGTTAAGTTATATAGCCACTATCCTCCTTGGAGAGTAGTCAGTAAAAGTGC